>NC_069505.1:593355638-593655638 GCF_027579735.1 Bombina bombina | reverse complement strand
CAGTGTATCTAGCGCAGGATTCTCACCCAGGCACCATCTTTATATACACAGAATGCAGCATTATTATTATTATCAGTGTATCTAGTGCAGGATTCTCACACAGGCACCATCTTTATATACACAGAATGCAGCATTATTATTATGTGACAGTGTATCTAGCGCAGGATTCTCACACAGGCACCATCTTTATATACACAGAATGCAGCATTATTATTATGTGACAGTGTATCTAGTGCAGGGTTCTCACACAGGTACCATCTTTATATACACAGAATGCAGCATTATTATTATGTGACAGTGTATCTAGTGCAGGATTCTCACACAGGCACCATCTTTATATACACAGAATGCAGCAGCATTATTATTATGTGACAGTGTATCTAGTGCAGGATTCTCACACAGTCACCATCTTTATATACACAGAATGCAGCATTATTATTATGTGACAGTGTATCTAGTGCAGGATTCTCACACAGGCACCATCTTTATATACACAGAATGCAGCATTATTATTATGTGACAGTGTATCTAGTGCAGGATTGTCACCCAGGCACCATCTTTATATACATAGAATGCATTATTATTATTATGTGACAGTGTATCTAGTGCAGGATTCTCACACAGGCACCATCTTTATATACACAGAATGCAGCATTATTATTATGTGACAGTGTATCTAGTGCAGGATTCTCACACAGGTACAACCTTTATATACACAGAATCCAGCATTATTATTATGTGACAGTGTATCTAGTGCAGGATTCTCACACAGTCACCATCTTTATATACACAGAATGCAGCATTATTATTATGTGACAGTGTATCTAGTGCAGGATTCTCACCCAGGCACCATCTTTATATACACAGAATGCAGCATTATTATTATTATCAGTGTATCTAGTGCAGGATTCTCACACAGGCACCATCTTTATATACATAGAATGCAGCATTATTATTATGTGACAGTGTATCTAGTGCAGGATTCTCACCCAGGCACCATCTTTATATACACAGAATGCAGCATTATTATTATGTGACAGTGTATATAGTGCAGGATTCTCACACAGGCACCATCTTTATATACACAGAATGCAGCATTATTATTATGTGACAGCGTATCTAGCGCAGGATTCTCACACAGGCACCATCTTTATATACACAGAATGCAGCATTATTATTTTGTGACAGTGTATCTAGTGCAGGATTCTCACACAGGCACCATCTTTATATACACAGAATGCAGCATTATTATTATGTGACAGTGTATCTAGCGCAGGATTCTCACACAGGCACCATCTTTATATACACAGAATGCAGCATTATTATTATGTGACAGTGTATCTAGTGCAGGATTCTCACACAGGCACCATCTTTATATACACAGAATGCAGCATTATTATTATGTGACAGTGTATCTAGTGCAGGATTCTCACACAGGCACCATCTTTATATACACAGAATGCAGCATTATTATTATGTGACAGTGTATCTAGTGCAGGATTCTCACACAGACACCATCTTTATATACACAGAATGCAGCATTATTATTATGTGACAGTGTATCTAGTGCAGGATTCTCACACAGGCACCATCTTTATATACACAGAATGCAGCATTATTATTATGTGGCAGTGTATCTAGTGCAGGATTCTCACACAGTCACCATCTTTATATATACAGAATGCAGCATTATTATTATGTGACAGTGTATCTAGCGCAGGATTCTCACCCAGGCACCATCTTTATATACACAGAATGCAGCATTATTATTATGTGACAGTGTATCTAGCGCAGGATTCTCACACAGGGACCATCTTTATATACACAGAATGCAGCATTATTATTATGTGACAGTGTATTTAGCGCAGGATTCTCACCCAGGCACCATCTTTATATACACAGAATGCAGCATTATTATTATGTGACAGTGTATCTAGTACAGGATTCTCACCCAGGCACCATCTTTATATACACAGAATGCAGCATTATTATTATGTGACAGTGTATCTAGTGCAGGATTCTCACCCAGTCACCATCTTTATATACACAGAATGCAGCATTATTATTATGTGTGTATCTAGCGCAGGATTCTCACACAGGCACCATCTTTATATACACAGAATGCAGCATTATTATTATGTGACAGTGTATCTAGCGCAGGATTCTCACACAGGCACCATCTTTATATACACAGAATGCAGCATTATTATTATGTGACAGTGTATCTAGCGCAGGATTCTCACACAGGCACCATATTTATATACACAGAATGCAGCATTATTATTATGTGACAGTGTATCTAGCGCAGGATTCTCACACAGGCACCATCTTTATATACACAGAATGCAGCATTATTATTATGTGACAGTGTATATAGCGCAGGATACTCACCCAGGCACCATCTTTATATACACAGAATGTAGCATTATTATTATGTGACAGTGTATCTAGTGCAGGATTCTCACACAGGCACCATCTTTATATACACAGAATGCAGCATTATTATTATGTGACAGTGTATCTAGCGCAGGATTCTCACACAGGCACCATCTTTATATACACAGAATGCAGCATTATTATTATGTGACAGTGTATCTAGTGCAGGATTCTCACACAGGCACCATCTTTATATACACAGAATACAGCATTATTATTATGTGACAGTGTATCTAGCGCAGGATTCTCACCCAGGCACCATCTTTATCTACACAGAATGCAGCATTATTATTATGTGACAGTGTATCTAGTGCAGGATTCTCACACAGGCACCATCTTTATATACACAGAATGCAGCATTATTATTATGTGACAGTGTATCTAGCGCAGGATTCTCACACAAGCACCATCTTTATATACACAGAATGCAGCATTATTATTATGTGACAGTGTATCTAGTGCAGGATTCTCACACAGGCACCATCTTTATATACACAGAATGCAGCATTATTATTATGTGACAGTGTATCTAGTGCAGGATTCTCACCCAGGCACCATCTTTATATACACAGAATGCAGCATTAATATTATGTGACAGTGTATCTAGTGCAGGATTCTCACACAGGCACCATCTTTATATACACAGAATGCAGCATTATTATTATGTGACAGTGTATCTAGTGCAGGATTCTCACACAGGCACCATCTTTATATACACAGAATGCAGCATTATTATTATGTGACAGTGTATCTAGTGCAGGATTCTCACACAGGCACCATCTTTATATACACAGAATGCAGCATTATTATTATGTGACAGTGTATCTAGCGCAGGATTCTCACACAAGCACCATCTTTATATACACAGAATGCAGCATTATTATTATGTGACAGTGTATCTAGCGCAGGATTCTCACACAGGTACCATCTTTATATACACAGGCAGCAGCATTATTATTATGTGACAGTGTATCTAGCGCAGGATTCTCACACAGGCACCATCTTTATATACACAGAATGCAGCATTATTATTATGTGACAGTGTATCTAGCGCAGGATTCTCACACAGGCACCCTCTTTATATACACAGAATGCAGCATTATTATTATGTGACAGTGTATCTAGCGCAGGATTCTCATACAGGCACCATCTTTATATACACAGAATGCAGCATTATTATTATGTGACAGTGTATCTAATGCAGGATTCTTACACAGGCACATCTTTATATACACAGAATGCAGCATTATTATTATGTGACAGTGTATCTAGTGCAGGATTCTCACCCAGGCACCGTCTTTATATACACAGAATGCAGCATTATTATTATGTGACAGTGTATCTAGTGCAGGATTCTCACCCAGGCACCATCTTTATATACACAGAATGCAGCATTATTATTATGTGACAGTGTATCTAGCGCAGGATTCTCACACAGGCACCATCTTTATATACACAGAATGCAGCATTATTATTATGTGACAGTGTATCTAATGCAGGATTCTCACACAGGCACCATCTTTATATACACAGAATGCAGCATTATTATTATGTGACAGTGTATCTAGTGCAGTATTATCACACAGGCACCATCTTTATATACACAGAATGCAGCATTATTATTATGTGACAGTTTATCTAGTGCAGGATTCTCACACAGGCACCATCTTTATATACACAGAATGCAGCATTATTATTATGTGACAGTGTATCTAGTGCAGGATTCTCACCCAGGTACCATCTTTATATACACAGAATGCAGCATTATTATTATGTGACAGTTTATCTAGTGCATGATTCTCACACAGGCACCATCTTTATATACACAGAATGCAGCATTATTATTATGTGACAGTGTATCTAGCGCAGGATTCGCACACAGGCACCATCTTTATATACATAGAATGCAGCATTATTATTATGTGACAGTGTATCTAGCACAGGATTCTCACACAGGCACCATCTTTATATACACAGGCAGCAGCATTATTATTATGTGACAGTGTATCTAGTGCAGGATTCTCACACAGGCACCATCTTTATATACACAGAATGCAGCATTATTATTATGTGACAGTGTATCTAGTGCAGGAGTCTCACACAGGCACCATCTTTATATACACAGAATGCAGCATTATTATTATGTGACAGTGTATCTAGTGCAGGATTCTCACACAGGCACCATCTTTATATACACAGAATGCAGCATTATTATTATGTGACAGTGTATCTAGTGCAGGATTCTCACCCAGGTACCATCTTTATATACACAGAATGCAGCATTATTATTATGTGACAGTGTATCTAGTGCAGGATTCTCACCCAGGTACCATCTTTATATACACAGAATGCAGCATTATTATTATGTGACAGTGTATCTAGTGCAGGATTCTCACACAGACACCATCTTTATATACACAGAATACAGCATTATTATTATTATCAGTGTATCTAGCACAGGATTCTCACACAGACATCATCACCCCATACCCTAAATGCAGCATGAAGAGGCTCAGTGAAGGTGACAGTGACGGTGTGTAAGTGTCTGATCGGGTCACACAGCTCATAAAAGGTCAGACGCCCAGCCTCATAGTCCAGCAGTATTCCTACTGTGTCACATGATAGAGGGGGGTGTAATAAGGTGTTTATATTGTTATGTCTCATGTAAAGATCTTTATTATAACTACACAAACACCAGGACTTGTTATTCTCTCCTATCCCAGACTGATCTCCTCCCCTCCCCATACTGGTATAACAACCCCCTACACACCACTCACGCCAGTACCCTGATTCACTGATCTGCACTTCCCAGTAATGTCGTCCTGAGGAAAAGCTCCTTGTGCTTAATACCTGAGCATAATCTGTAAATCTCTCTGGTGTTTCTGGTCGCTGCTGGTTTATAACTGAGCAGGATGCAGTTTTCAGGTCACCTGATACAATAACATTATTATGAGCTGTGTTTATATCCAGGAATATGTCTGATGTCACCTGCATATAGATCCCTCTCTTTACATCAGTCACAATATCAGCTAAACCTCTGTATAAGGTCACTGAGATCAGACCCTCATCTAAATCCCCCCCAGCAGGGACCTGTTTATCACCTCTCTGTGTGACCTCATTATCTCCCTTCTCAGCACCACAAAAGTCATCTCTGTGTGATTCCTGTTCTTGTAGGACAGTTAATGGGTCAGTCATGTTGTACAGCTCCTCAATGTGACTCATCTTCCTGGTCAGCTCGTCCTTCTCTTTTTCCAGCTGCTGGATCAGATCAGAGATTGGGAGTAAAAGCTGCTCCTGCTGCCGGGTGATGTCACTCAGGACTCGCTTCTCTAGGTCTTCCAGCTGTTTCCTGATGTCCCTAATCAGGGCAGTGAGTCGCTCTGTTACACCAGCTGCTTTCTCCTGCACCCCTCTCCTGTGCTTCTGCAGACTCTGGACTCTTTTCTCAGTCTTCTCTCTCTTTGTGGTCAGTTTCTGCAGAACATTTCTCAGTTTCTTTTTTTTCTTCTCAGAAGCCTCATTCAGCAGCTCCACCTGGTGTCCCCTGTGCTCTCCGACCAGGGAGCAGGACACACAGATACAGGCAGCATCCTCAGTGCAGTAATATTTCAGCAGCTCCCTGTGTATGGAGAATTTTCTGTTACCCCAGGAAGTGGTGGGTTCAGTTAAGACGTGTTCCTCAGACTTGCTGTGTACCCTCAGGTGGGTATCACACAGAGAAGCCTCACAATGCAGACATGATTTAGCAGCAGGTACAGGAGAGTGAACACAGTAAGTGCAGAGGACCCCGGTGTCTTTTTGCTCTGGCTGAGTAATCTCTAAATGCTTCATTACATTACACAGCGCTATGTTCCTATGCAGTTTAGGTTTCTGAGTAAAAGTTTCTCTGCACTCAGGACAGGAATAAAGCCCAGACCCCTCCTGGGTACCCAGCACACTCTCAATACAGCCCAGGCAGAAGTTATGGCCACAGCTGAGAGTTACAGGATCTGTATAAATGCTCAGGCAGATGGGGCAGGTTAGCTCCTCTCTCAGATCAGCAGTCGCCATTCTTGAATTCAGCAGCAGGAAACGAAACTTACATTATCTTCCTATTCAGCACAAGGGCGTGGCAGTTACGTAACTGTATGTGCTCTGCCTGTTAACTCTTTATGTCCCAGACTGTAGTGACCAGGGCAGGTTTGTAAACTGATGAATGTTCTGTAGTGCTCTGTAATTTGTGTATCTGATGACATCACATGAAATATTAGGAGTACAACTTTGTTTATGTATTTTACCCACTAGCAAGGGTTAAATGCAATTTGAAAGAAATGAATTTGTTTCACAATAAGATGCTAAAACAGAATTATTTTTATACTAGAACATTCTTTCAATTCTGATGACACTTAATGTGATTTATTGCAAATTGTGTTCACATCACTAATAATTTCATGACTTGTGCAATTAACAGATTGTTATATTAATATTTCTTAAAGGTACAAACACGTAATTACAAAGATAAATGAACTGATTAATATATTATTAATTGATCAAATTTAATAGATTAACCTCTTCAATGTGCAGGATGACAACATATCATTATGTGTACTGCCTGTGTGCGTATGGTGTCACGTTGTTGGCATTAAGAGGGATCACTAATATGAGCCAGTTGTCTGTGATCCCGCACACTACTGACTGATCGGTGCTGGTATAGGGGGCACTGCGCCAAAGGCTACACGGTAGTGCCAGTGACATCACACACATTCGCATGGTGACATCACAGTAGGGGCGGAACCAGGAAGTGGCTAGTAGTGAATTGAGCTGGGTGGGGGGAGGGTGGTCTTAGCTCCTTTAGTAGTAAATATCACAAAGGTCCCTCATTTGTAAGAGAATCACCTTCACAAGATCCCAAATATTTTTTTAAAAAAAGTTAAAAGCACAACACACATAGTTGTGCTCATAAAAATATCTGTTATATCTAGAGACCCCAAGTAAAGTTTATTTCTAAAGAAAAATACCAATGGCACTACATAAATTATTTTTAGAACCTTCAATATCTTCTATAAGGCAAACTCATTTATTTTATGCTTATTATGGATCTAAGGTGCTTTGTATCAAAACAAAACATTATTATCTAAGTTATTAGGTAAAGCGTACTACAGAGGATACTTATATACAGCACTCTGGGTTCTGCAAACAAATATACTTAAATAAATGTGTTCATCTTCAATATGAAGTGTTTGGTGCAACTTTATTAGTACTTAATTACAAATGGGAAAAACATAAAACCTCTCTCATGCATTAGGATATCACAATTACCACTTATATAGCCCTTGGTTTGTAAGTAGTAAGGTCCTGAATCACCAATCTAAACAGTGGTCAACTCTAACAGGCACTTCTAATATTAACCCTTGTAAAGACCAAAGAGACAAATATCATTTATCATGAATCACTCTATTGAGCAGTGTATAGGATGAGCTAAAATAGTTAGATATTCCCATATGGTAAATAATAGTTATGAGTACCTGAATCTATATATGCATGGGACTCTATAAGGGTTTGTCTTGTAATAAGATATTGTCGCTATAATGGTTGTTATATCACATCACAGGAGTCAACCTCTCTTAAGTTTTATAACCAGTGTTATAATATTCCAAAAAATACCCTCAATCAGGGGCGGACTGAGACCAACCAGGGCCCCCGGCAAAAGTGTGACAGGGCCCCCCACCCACTCTTTGCTCCTCATACCTACCTCCTCTGCCCTTCCTCCCCTCTATTGCCCCTCCCATCTCCTGTGCCCCTCCCATCTCCCTTGCCCCTCCCCCACCATATTTTTAATTGCCATATAAAGAGACAATTTGTTTCCTTAAATATTTTTTTATAAGAACTAAATACTGGAAATTGGAAAGTGCTTATGGCAAAAAAAATCCTTTAAATAAGAGATGCATGATTCTATAAGTAGGCGTCTATACTAAATAAGAGATGCATGATTCTATAAGTAGGCGTCTATACTAAATAAGAGATGCATGATTCTATAAGTAGGCGTCTATACTAAATAAGAGATGCATGATTCTATAAGTATGCGTCTATACTAAATAAGAGATGCATGATTCTATAAGTATGCGTCTATACTAAATAAGAGATGCATGATTCTATAAGTATGCGTCTATACTAAATAAGAGATGCATGATTCTATAAGTGTGCGTCTATACTAAATAAGAGATGCATGATTCTATAAGTATGCGTCTATACTAAATAAGAGATGCATGATTCTATAAGTAGGCGTCTATACTAAATAAGAGATGCATGATTCTATAAGTAGGCGTCTATACTAAATAAGAGATGCATGATTCTATAAGTATGCGTCTATACTAAATAAGAGATGCATGATTCTATAAGTATGCGTCTATACTAAATAAGAGATGCATGATTCTATAAGTATGCGTCTATACTAAATAAGAGATGCATGATTCTATAAGTATGCGTCTATACTAAATAAGAGATGCATGATTCTATAAGTATGCGTCTATACTAAATAAGAGATGCATGATTCTATAAGTATGCGTCTATACTAAATAAGAGATGCAAGATTCTATAAGTATGCGTCTATACTAAATAAGAGATGCATGATTCTATAAGTATGCGTCTATACTAAATAAGAGATGCATGGTTCTATAAGTAGGCGTCTATACTAAATAAGAGATGCATGATTCTATAAGTATGCGTCTATACTAAATAAGAGACGCACGATTCTATAAGTATGCGTCTATACTAAATAAGAGATGCATGATTCTATAAGTATGCGTCTATACTAAATAAGAGATGCATGATTCTATAAGTATGCGTCTATACTAAATAAGAGATGCATGATTCTATAAGTATGCGTCTATACTAAATAAAGATAAAACTATCTCCATTTTAACTGAAACCACCGCAGGTTTAGAGAAATTCATTTTAAAGGGAGAGTAAAGTCAAAATTAAACTTTAAAAGGGACATGAAAGAAAATTTTTTTTTCCATGATTTAGGTAGAACTTACAATTTTATACAACTTTTCAGTTTACTTTTATTATCAAATTTGCTTCATTCTCTTGGTATCATTTGTTGAAGGAGCAGCAATGCACTACTGGTTTCTAACTGAACACATGGGTGAGCCAATGACAATCAGTATATATATGCAGCCACCAATCAGCAGCTAGAACCTAGGTTCTTTGCTGCTCCTGAGCCTACAACTTTTCAACAAAGGAGAACAAGAGAAGGAAGCAAATTAAATAATAGAAGTAAATTGGAAAGTTGTGTAAAATGTTATGCTCTGTCTAAATCATGCTCTGTCTAATTATGACTTTACTGTCCCTTTAATGATTCATATTGAACTTACAATTTTAAACACATTCATTACAATTTACTTCTTTTATCTAAGTTGCTTATTGCACTTCTTATCATTTGTTGAAAAGCAAACCTGGGAAGGTTCAGGAGCAGCAATGGACTACTGGGATTTAGCTGAAGATTGGTGGATGCACATATATGCCTTTTGTTATTGGCTCACTTAACATGTTCAGCTAGCTCCCAGTAGAACATTGCTGCTCCCCTCCTACAGCATCCCATGTAGAGATATACAGTACTATAGAGAGGTCTAACGCCCACCAGATGTCCAGCTAGCTCCCAGTAGAACATTGCTGCTCCCCTCCTACAGCATCTCATGTAGAGATATACAGTACTATATATAGAGTGGTCTAACGCCCACCAAAACCTAATGTATACAAATGTAACACAATGTAGAGGTTCCCTATGCCTCACACACAGCCCCTCCCTAGTACCTTATATACAGATATAAAATATTATAGAGAGGTCCCCATTGTCTCACACAGTACCTTATATACAGATATATAATACTATAGAGGTTCTATAAGTATGCGTCTATACTAAATAAGAGATGCATGATTCTATAAGTATGCGTCTATATTAAATAAGAGATGCATGATTCTATAAGTATGCGTCTATACTAAATAAGAGATGCATGATTCTATAAGTATGCGTCTATACTAAATAAGAGATGCATGATTCTATAAGTATGCGTCTATACTAAATAAGAGATGCATGATTCTATAAGTATGCGTCTATACTAAATAAGAGATGCATGATTCTATAAGTAGGCGTCTATACTAAATAAGAGATGCATGATTCTATAAGTATGCGTCTATACTAAATAAGAGATGCATGATTCTATAAGTATGCGTCTATACTAAATAAGAGATGAATGATTCTATAAGTATGCGTCTATACTAAATAAGAGATGCATGATTCTATAAGTATGCGTCTATACTAAATAAGAGATGCATGATTCTATAAGTATGCGTCTATACTAAATAAGAGATGCATGATTCTATAAGTATGCGTCTATACTAAATAAGAGATGCATGATTCTATAAGTATGCGTCTATACTAAATAAGAGATGCATGATTCTATAAGTAGGCGTCTATACTAAATAAGAGATGCATGATTCTATAAGTATGCGTCTATACTAAATAAGAGATGCATGATTCTATAAGTAGGCGTCTATACTAAATAAGATGAATGATTCTATAAGTAGGTGTCTATACTAAATAAGAGATGAATGATTCTATAAGTGTGCGTCTATACTAAATAAGAGATGCATGATTCTATAAGTATGCGTCTATACTAAATAAGAGATGAATGATTCTATAAGTATGCGTCTATACTAAATAAGAGATGCATGATTCTATAAGTAGGCGTCTATACTAAATAAGAGATGCATGATTCTATAAGTATGCGTCTATACTAAATAAGAGACGCATAATTCTATAAGTAGGCGCCTATACTAAATAAGAGATGCATGATTCTATAAGTAGGCGTCTATACTAAATAAGAGATGCATGATTCTATAAGTATGCGTCTATAATAAATAAGAGATGCATGATTCTATAAGTATGTGTCTATACTAAATAAGAGATGCATGATTCTATAAGTATGCGTCTATACTAAATAAGAGATGCATGATTTTATATGTATGCGTCTATACTAAATAAGAGATGCATGATTCTATAAGTATGCGTCTATACTAAATAAGAGATGCATGATTCTATAAGTATGCGTCTATACTAAATAAGAGATGCATGATTCTATAAGTATGCGTCTATACTAAATAAGAGATGCATGATTCTATAAGTAGGCGTCTATACTAAATAAGAGATGCATAATTCTATAAGTATGCGTCTATACTAAATAAGAGATGCATGATTCTATAAGTAGGCGTCTATACTAAATAAGAGATTCATTATTCTATAAGTAGGCGTCTATACTAAATAAGAGATGCATGATTCTATAAGTAGGCGTCTATACTAAATAAGAGATTCATTATTCTATAAGTAGGCGTCTATACTAAATAAGAGATGCATGATTCTATAAGTAGGCGTCTATACTAAATAAGAGATGCATGATTCTATAAGTAGGCGTCTATACTAAATAAGAGATGCATGATTCTATAAGTATGCGTCTATACTAAATAAGAGATGCATGATTCTATAAGTATGCGTCTATACTAAATAAGAGATGCATGATTCTATAAGTAGGCTTCTATACTAAATAAGAGATGCATGATTCTATAAGTATGCGTCTATACTAAATAAGAAATGCATGATTCTATAAGTAGGCGTCTATACTAAATAAGAGATGCAAGATTCTATAAGTATGCGTCTATACTAAATAAGAGATGCATGATTCTATAAGTATGCGTCTATACTAAATAAGAGACGCACGATTCTATAAGTATGCGTCTATACTAAATAAGAGATGCATGATTCTATAAGTAGGCGTCTATACTAAATAAGAGACGCACGATTCTATAAGTATGCGTCTATACTAAATAAGAGATGCATGATTCTATAAGTATGCGTCTATACTAAATAAGAGATGCATGATTCTATAAGTAGGCGTCTATACTAAATAAGAGATGCATGATTCTATAAGTATGCGTCTATACTAAATAAGAGATGCATGATTCTATAAGTATGCGTCTATACTAAATAAGAGATGCATGATTCTATAAGTATGCGTCTATACTAAATAAGAGATGCATGATTCTATAAGTATGCGTCTATACTAAATAAGAGATGCATGATTCTATAAGTATGCGTCTATACTAAATAAGAGATGCATGATTCTATAAGTATGCGTCTATACTAAATAAGAGATGCAAGATTCTATAAGTATGCGTCTATACTAAATAAGAGATGCATGATTCTATAAGTATGCGTCTATACTAAATAAGAGACGCACGATTCTATAAGTATGCGTCTATACTAAATAAGAGATGCATGATTCTATAAGTATGCGTCTATACTAAATAAGAGATGCATGATTCTATAAGTATGCGTCTATACTAAATAAAGATAAAACTATCTCCATTTTAACTGAAACCACCGCAGGTTTAGAGAAATTCATTTTAAAGGGAGAGTAAAGTCAAAATTAAACTTTAAAAGGGACATGAAAGAAAAAAATTTTTTCCATGATTTAGGTAGAACTTACAATTTTATACAACTTTTCAGTTTACTTTTATTATCAAATTTGCTTCATTCTCTTGGTATCATTTGTTGAAGGAGCAGCAATGCACTACTGGTTTCTAACTGAACACATGGGTGAGCCAATGACAATCAGTATATATATGCAGCCACCAATCAGCAGCTAGAACCTAGGTTCTTTGCTGCTCCTGAGCCTACAACTTTTCAACAAAGGAGAACAAGAGAAGGAAGCAAATTAAATAATAGAAGTAAATTGGAAAGTTGTGTAAAATGTTATGCTCTGTCTAAATCATGCTCTGTCTAATTATGACTTTACTGTCCCCTTAATGATTCATATTGAACTTACAATTTTAAACACATTCATTACAATTTACTTCTTTTATCTAAGTTGCTTATTTCACTTCTTATCATTTGTTGAAAAGCAAACCTGGGAAGGTTCAGGAGCAGCAATGGACTACTGGGATTTAGCTGAAGATTGGTGGATGCACATATATGCCTTTTGTTATTGGCTCACTTAACATGTTCAGCTAGCTCCAAGTAGAACATTGCTGCTCCCCTCCTACAGCATCCCATGTAGAGATATACAGTACTATAGAGAGGTCTAACGCCCACCAGATGTCCAGCTAGCTCCCAGTAGAACATTGCTGCTCCCCTCCTACAGCATCTCATGTAGAGATATACAGTACTATATATAGAGTGGTCTAACGCCCACCAAAACCTAATGTATACAAATGTAACACAATGTAGAGGTTCCCTATGCCTCACACACAGCCCCTCCCTAGTACCTTATATACAGATATAAAATATTATAGAGAGGTCCCCATTGTCTCACACAGTACCTTATATACAGATATATAATACTATAGAGGTTCTATAAGTATGCGTCTATACTAAATAAGAGATGCATGATTCTATAAGTATGCGTCTATATTAAATAAGAGATGCATGATTCTATAAGTATGCGTCTATACTAAATAAGAGATGCATGATTCTATAAGTATGCGTCTATACTAAATAAGAGATGCATGATTCTATAAGTATGCGTCTATACTAAATAAGAGATGCATGATTCTATAAGTATGCGTCTATACTAAATAAGAGATGCATGATTCTATAAGTAGGCGTCTATACTAAATAAGAGATGCATGATTCTATAAGTATGCGTCTATACTAAATAAGAGATGCATGATTCTATAAGTATGTGTCTATACTAAATAAGAGATGCATGATTCTATAAGTATGCGTCTATACTAAATAAGAGATGCATGATTCTATAAGTATGCGTCTATACTAAATAAGAGATGCATGATTCTATAAGTATGCGTCTATACTAAATAAGAGATGCATGAATCTATAAGTATGCGTCTATACTAAATAAGAGATGCATGATTCTATAAGTATGCGTCTATACTAAATAAGAGATGCATGATTCTATAAGTAGGCGTCTATACTAAATAAGAGATGCATGATTCTATAAGTATGCGTCTATACTAAATAAGAGATGCATGATTCTATAAGTAGGCGTCTATACTAAATAAGATGAATGATTCTATAAGTAGGTGTCTATACTAAATAAGAGATGAATGAATCTATAAGTGTGCGTCTATACTAAATAAGAGATGCATGATTCTATAAGTATGCGTCTATACTAAATAAGAGATGAATGATTCTATAAGTATGCGTCTATACTAAATAAGAGATGCATGATTCTATAAGTAGGCGTCTATACTAAATAAGA
Source organism: Bombina bombina (assembly GCF_027579735.1). Classification (NCBI taxonomy): domain Eukaryota; kingdom Metazoa; phylum Chordata; class Amphibia; order Anura; family Bombinatoridae; genus Bombina; species Bombina bombina. Next base: position 593,640,948 of record NC_069505.1, on the reverse strand, counting down.
GATGCATGATTCTATAAGTATGCGTCTATACTAAATAAGAGATGCATAATTCTATAAGTAGGCGCCTATACTAAATAAGAGATGCATGATTCTATAAATAGGCGTCTATACTAAATAAGAGATGCATGATTCTATAAGTATGCGTCTATAATAAATAAGAGATGCATGATTCTATAAGTATGTGTCTATACTAAATAAGAGATGCATGATTCTATAAGTATGCGTCTATACTAAATAAGAGATGCATGATTCTATATGTATGCGTCTATACTAAATAAGAGATGCATGATTCTATAAGTATGCGTCTATACTAAATAAGAGATGCATGATTCTATAAGTATGCGTCTATACTAAATAAGAGATGCATGATTCTATAAGTAGGCGTCTATACTAAATAAGAGATGCATAATTCTATAAGTATGCGTCTATACTAAATAAGAGATGCATGATTCTATAAGTAGGCGTCTATACTAAATAAGAGATTCATTATTCTATAAGTAGGCGTCTATACTAAATAAGAGATGCATGATTCTATAAGTAGGCGTCTATACTAAATAAGAGATGCATGATTCTATAAGTATGCGTCTATACTAAATAAGAAATGCATGATTCTATAAGTAGGCGTCTATACTAAATAAGAGATGCAAGATTCTATAAGTATGCGTCTATACTAAATAAGAGATGCATGATTCTATAAGTATGCGTCTATACTAAATAAGAGACGCACGATTCTATAAGTATGCGTCTATACTAAATAAGAGATGCATGATTCTATAAGTAGGCGTCTATACTAAATAAGAGATGCATGATTCTATAAGTATGCGTCTATACTAAATAAGAGATGCATGATTCTATAAGTATGCGTCTATACTAAATAAGAGATGCATGATTCTATAAGTATGCGTCTATACTAAATAAGAGATGCATGATTCTATAAGTATGCGTCTATACTAAATAAGAGATGCATGATTCTATAAGTATGCGTCTATACTAAATAAGAGATGCATGATTCTATAAGTATGCGTCTATACTAAATAAGAGATGCATGATTCTATAAGTATGCGTCTATACTAAATAAGAGATGCATGATTCTATAAGTATGCGTCTATACTAAATAAGAGATGCATGATTCTATAAGTAGGCGTCTATACTAAATAAGAGATGCATGATTCTATAAGTATGCGTCTATACTAAATAAGAGACGCACGATTCTATAAGTATGCGTCTATACTAAATAAGAGATGCATGATTCTATAAGTATGCGTCTATACTAAATAAGAGATGCATGATTCTATAAGTATGCGTCTATACTAAATAAGAGATGCATGATTCTATAAGTATGCGTCTATACTAAATAAAGATAAAACTATCTCCATTTTAACTGAAACCACCGCAGGTTTAGAGAAATTCATTTTAAAGGGAGAGTAAAGTCAAAATTAAACTTTAAAAGGGACATGAAAGAAAAATTTTTTTTCCATGATTTAGGTAGAACTTACAATTTTATACAACTTTTCAGTTTACTTTTATTATCAAATTTGCTTCATTCTCTTGGTATCATTTGTTGAAGGAGCAGCAATGCACTACTGGTTTCTAACTGAACACATGGGTGAGCCAATGACAATCAGTATATATATGCAGCCACCAATCAGCAGCTAGAACCTAGGTTCTTTGCTGCTCCTGAGCCTACAACTTTTCAACAAAGGAGAACAAGAGAAGGAAGCAAATTAAATAATAGAAGTAAATTGGAAAGTTGTGTAAAATGTTATGCTCTGTCTAAATCATGCTCTGTCTAATTATGACTTTACTGTCCCCTTAATGATTCATATTGAACTTACAATTTTAAACACATTCATTACAATTTACTTCTTTTATCTAAGTTGCTTATTGCACTTCTTATCATTTGTTGAAAAGCAAACCTGGGAAGGTTCAGGAGCAGCAATGGACTACTGGGATTTAGCTGAAGATTGGTGGATGCACATATATGCCTTTTGTTATTGGCTCACTTAACATGTTCAGCTAGCTCCCAGTAGAACATTGCTGCTCCCCTCCTACAGCATCCCATGTAGAGATATACAGTACTATAGAGAGGTCTAATGCCCACCAGATGTCCAGCTAGCTCCCAGTAGAACATTGCTGCTCCCCTCCTACAGCATCTCATGTAGAGATATACAGTACTATATATAGAGTGGTCTAACGCCCACCAAAACCTAATGTATACAAATGTAACACAATGTAGAGGTTCCCTATGCCTCACACACAGCCCCTCCCTAGTACCTTATATACAGATATAAAATATTATAGAGAGGTCCCCATTGTCTCACACAGTACCTTATATACAGATATATAATACTATAGAGGTTCTATAAGTATGCGTCTATACTAAATAAGAGATGCATGATTCTATAAGTATGCATCTATATTAAATAAGAGATGCATGATTCTATAAGTATGCGTCTATACTAAATAAGAGATGCATGATTCTATAAGTATGCGTCTATACTAAATAAGAGATGCATGATTCTATAAGTATGCGTCTATACTAAATAAGAGATGCATGATTCTATAAGTATGCGTCTATACTAAATAAGAGATGCATGATTCTATAAGTAGGCGTCTATACTAAATAAGAGATGCATGATTCTATAAGTATGCGTCTATACTAAATAAGAGATGCATGATTCTATAAGTATGCGTCTATACTAAATAAGAGATGCATGATTCTATAAGTATGCGTCTATACTAAATAAGAGATGCATGATTCTATAAGTATGCGTCTATACTAAATAAGAGATGCATGATTCTATAAGTATGCGTCTATACTAAATAAGAGATGCATGATTCTATAAGTATGCGTCTATACTAAATAAGAGATGCATGATTCTATAAGTATGCGTCTATACTAAATAAGAGATGCATGATTCTATAAGTAGGCGTCTATACTAAATAAGAGATGCATGATTCTATAAGTATGCGTCTATACTAAATAAGAGATGCATGATTCTATAAGTAGGCGTCTATACTAAATAAGATGAATGATTCTATAAGTAGGTGTCTATACTAAATAAGAGATGAATGATTCTATAAGTGTGCGTCTATACTAAATAAGAGATGCATGATTCTATAAGTATGCGTCTATACTAAATAAGAGATGAATGATTCTATAAGTATGCGTCTATACTAAATAAGAGATGCATGATTCTATAAGTAGGCGTCTATACTAAATAAGAGATGCATGATTCTATAAGTATGCGTCTATACTAAATAAGAGATGCATAATTCTATAAGTAGGCGCCTATACTAAATAAGAGATGCATGATTCTATAAGTAGGCGTCTATACTAAATAAGAGATGCATGATTCTATAAGTATGCGTCTATAATAAATAAGAGATGCATGATTCTATAAGTATGTGTCTATACTAAATAAGAGATGCATGATTCTATAAGTATGCGTCTATACTAAATAAGAGATGCATGATTTTATATGTATGCGTCTATACTAAATAAGAGATGCATGATTCTATAAGTATGCGTCTATACTAAATAAGAGATGCATGATTCTATAAGTATGCGTCTATACTAAATAAGAGATGCATGATTCTATAAGTATGCGTCTATACTAAATAAGAGATGCATGATTCTATAAGTAGGCGTCTATACTAAATAAGAGATGCATAATTCTATAAGTATGCGTCTATACTAAATAAGAGATGCATGATTCTATAAGTAGGCGTCTATACTAAATAAGAGATTCATTATTCTATAAGTAGGCGTCTATACTAAATAAGAGATGCATGATTCTATAAGTAGGCGTCTATACTAAATAAGAGATTCATTATTCTATAAGTAGGCGTCTATACTAAATAAGAGATGCATGATTCTATAAGTAGGCGTCTATACTAAATAAGAGATGCATGATTCTATAAGTAGGCGTCTATACTAAATAAGAGATGCATGATTCTATAAGTATGCGTCTATACTAAATAAGAGATGCATGATTCTATAAGTATGCGTCTATACTAAATAAGAGATGCATGATTCTATAAGTAGGCTTCTATACTAAATAAGAGATGCATGATTCTATAAGTATGCGTCTATACTAAATAAGAAATGCATGATTCTATAAGTAGGCGTCTATACTAAATAAGAGATGCAAGATTCTATAAGTATGCGTCTATACTAAATAAGAGATGCATGATTCTATAAGTATGCGTCTATACTAAATAAGAGACGCACGATTCTATAAGTATGCGTCTATACTAAATAAGAGATGCATGATTCTATAAGTAGGCGTCTATACTAAATAAGAGACGCACGATTCTATAAGTATGCGTCTATACTAAATAAGAGATGCATGATTCTATAAGTATGCGTCTATACTAAATAAGAGATGCATGATTCTATAAGTAGGCGTCTATACTAAATAAGAGATGCATGATTCTATAAGTATGCGTCTATACTAAATAAGAGATGCATGATTCTATAAGTATGCGTCTATACTAAATAAGAGATGCATGATTCTATAAGTATGCGTCTATACTAAATAAGAGATGCATGATTCTATAAGTATGCGTCTATACTAAATAAGAGATGCATGATTCTATAAGTATGCGTCTATACTAAATAAGAGATGCATGATTCTATAAGTATGCGTCTATACTAAATAAGAGATGCAAGATTCTATAAGTATGCGTCTATACTAAATAAGAGATGCATGATTCTATAAGTATGCGTCTATACTAAATAAGAGACGCACGATTCTATAAGTATGCGTCTATACTAAATAAGAGATGCATGATTCTATAAGTATGCGTCTATACTAAATAAGAGATGCATGATTCTATAAGTATGCGTCTATACTAAATAAAGATAAAACTATCTCCATTTTAACTGAAACCACCGCAGGTTTAGAGAAATTCATTTTAAAGGGAGAGTAAAGTCAAAATTAAACTTTAAAAGGGACATGAAAGAAAAAATTTTTTTCCATGATTTAGGTAGAACTTACAATTTTATACAACTTTTCAGTTTACTTTTATTATCAAATTTGCTTCATTCTCTTGGTATCATTTGTTGAAGGAGCAGCAATGCACTACTGGTTTCTAACTGAACACATGGGTGAGCCAATGACAATCAGTATATATATGCAGCCACCAATCAGCAGCTAGAACCTAGGTTCTTTGCTGCTCCTGAGCCTACAACTTTTCAACAAAGGAGAACAAGAGAAGGAAGCAAATTAAATAATAGAAGTAAATTGGAAAGTTGTGTAAAATGTTATGCTCTGTCTAAATCATGCTCTGTCTAATTATGACTTTACTGTCCCCTTAATGATTCATATTGAACTTACAATTTTAAACACATTCATTACAATTTACTTCTTTTATCTAAGTTGCTTATTGCACTTCTTATCATTTGTTGAAAAGCAAACCTGGGAAGGTTCAGGAGCAGCAATGGACTACTGGGATTTAGCTGAAGATTGGTGGATGCACATATATGCCTTTTGTTATTGGCTCACTTAACATGTTCAGCTAGCTCCAAGTAGAACATTGCTGCTCCCCTCCTACAGCATCCCATGTAGAGATATACAGTACTATAGAGAGGTCTAACGCCCACCAGATGTCCAGCTAGCTCCCAGTAGAACATTGCTGCTCCCCTCCTACAGCATCTCATGTAGAGATATACAGTACTATATATAGAGTGGTCTAACGCCCACCAAAACCTAATGTATACAAATGTAACACAATGTAGAGGTTCCCTATGCCTCACACACAGCCCCTCCCTAGTACCTTATATACAGATATAAAATATTATAGAGAGGTCCCCATTGTCTCACACAGTACCTTATATACAGATATATAATACTATAGAGGTTCTATAAGTATGCGTCTATACTAAATAAGAGATGCATGATTCTATAAGTATGCGTCTATATTAAATAAGAGATGCATGATTCTATAAGTATGCGTCTATACTAAATAAGAGATGCATGATTCTATAAGTATGCGTCTATACTAAATAAGAGATGCATGATTCTATAAGTATGCGTCTATACTAAATAAGAGATGCATGATTCTATAAGTATGCGTCTATACTAAATAAGAGATGCATGATTCTATAAGTAGGCGTCTATACTAAATAAGAGATGCATGATTCTATAAGTATGCGTCTATACTAAATAAGAGATGCATGATTCTATAAGTATGCGTCTATACTAAATAAGAGATGCATGATTCTATAAGTATGCGTCTATACTAAATAAGAGATGCATGATTCTATAAGTATGCGTCTATACTAAATAAGAGATGCATGATTCTATAAGTATGCGTCTATACTAAATAAGAGATGCATGAATCTATAAGTATGCGTCTATACTAAATAAGAGATGCATGATTCTATAAGTATGCGTCTATACTAAATAAGAGATGCATGATTCTATAAGTAGGCGTCTATACTAAATAAGAGATGCATGATTCTATAAGTATGCGTCTATACTAAATAAGAGATGCATGATTCTATAAGTAGGCGTCTATACTAAATAAGATGAATGATTCTATAAGTAGGTGTCTATACTAAATAAGAGATGAATGAATCTATAAGTGTGCGTCTATACTAAATAAGAGATGCATGATTCTATAAGTATGCGTCTATACTAAATAAGAGATGAATGATTCTATAAGTATGCGTCTATACTAAATAAGAGATGCATGATTCTATAAGTAGGCGTCTATACTAAATAAGAGATGCATGATTCTATAAGTATGCGTCTATACTAAATAAGAGATGCATAATTCTATAAGTAGGCGCCTATACTAAATAAGAGATGCATGATTCTATAAAGTAGGCGTCTATACTAAATAAGAGATGCATGATTCTATAAGTATGCGTCTATAATAAATAAGAGATGCATGATTCTATAAGTATGTGTCTATACTAAATAAGAGATGCATGATTCTATAAGTATGCGTCTATACTAAATAAGAGATGCATGATTCTATATGTATGCGTCTATACTAAATAAGAGATGCATGATTCTATAAGTATGCGTCTATACTAAATAAGAGATGCATGATTCTATAAGTATGCGTCTATACTAAATAAGAGATGCATGATTCTATAAGTAGGCGTCTATACTAAATAAGAGATGCATAATTCTATAAGTATGCGTCTATACTAAATAAGAGATGCATGATTCTATAAGTAGGCGTCTATACTAAATAAGAGATTCATTATTCTATAAGTAGGCGTCTATACTAAATAAGAGATGCATGATTCTATAAGTAGGCGTCTATACTAAATAAGAGATGCATGATTCTATAAGTATGCGTCTATACTAAATAAGAAATGCATGATTCTATAAGTAGGCGTCTATACTAAATAAGAGATGCAAGATTCTATAAGTATGCGTCTATACTAAATAAGAGATGCATGATTCTATAAGTATGCGTCTATACTAAATAAGAGACGCACGATTCTATAAGTATGCGTCTATACTAAATAAGAGATGCATGATTCTATAAGTAGGCGTCTATACTAAATAAGAGATGCATGATTCTATAAGTATGCGTCTATACTAAATAAGAGATGCATGATTCTATAAGTATGCGTCTATACTAAATAAGAGATGCATGATTCTATAAGTATGCGTCTATACTAAATAAGAGATGCATGATTCTATAAGTATGCGTCTATACTAAATAAGAGATGCATGATTCTATAAGTATGCGTCTATACTAAATAAGAGATGCATGATTCTATAAGTATGCGTCTATACTAAATAAGAGATGCATGATTCTATAAGTATGCGTCTATACTAAATAAGAGATGCATGATTCTATAAGTATGCGTCTATACTAAATAAGAGATGCATGATTCTATAAGTAGGCGTCTATACTAAATAAGAGATGCATGATTCTATAAGTATGCGTCTATACTAAATAAGAGACGCACGATTCTATAAGTATGCGTCTATACTAAATAAGAGATGCATGATTCTATAAGTATGCGTCTATACTAAATAAGAGATGCATGATTCTATAAGTATGCGTCTATACTAAATAAGAGATGCATGATTCTATAAGTATGCGTCTATACTAAATAAAGATAAAACTATCTCCATTTTAACTGAAACCACCGCAGGTTTAGAGAAATTCATTTTAAAGGGAGAGTAAAGTCAAAATTAAACTTTAAAAGGGACATGAAAGAAAAAATTTTTTTCCATGATTTAGGTAGAACTTACAATTTTATACAACTTTTCAGTTTACTTTTATTATCAAATTTGCTTCATTCTCTTGGTATCATTTGTTGAAGGAGCAGCAATGCACTACTGGTTTCTAACTGAACACATGGGTGAGCCAATGACAATCAGTATATATATGCAGCCACCAATCAGCAGCTAGAACCTAGGTTCTTTGCTGCTCCTGAGCCTACAACTTTTCAACAAAGGAGAACAAGAGAAGGAAGCAAATTAAATAATAGAAGTAAATTGGAAAGTTGTGTAAAATGTTATGCTCTGTCTAAATCATGCTCTGTCTAATTATGACTTTACTGTCCCCTTAATGATTCATATTGAACTTACAATTTTAAACACATTCATTACAATTTACTTCTTTTATCTAAGTTGCTTATTGCACTTCTTATCATTTGTTGAAAAGCAAACCTGGGAAGGTTCAGGAGCAGCAATGGACTACTGGGATTTAGCTGAAGATTGGTGGATGCACATATATGCCTTTTGTTATTGGCTCACTTAACATGTTCAGCTAGCTCCCAGTAGAACATTGCTGCTCCCCTCCTACAGCATCCCATGTAGAGATATACAGTACTATAGAGAGGTCTAATGCCCACCAGATGTCCAGCTAGCTCCCAGTAGAACATTGCTGCTCCCCTCCTACAGCATCTCATGTAGAGATATACAGTACTATATATAGAGTGGTCTAACGCCCACCAAAACCTAATGTATACAAATGTAACACAATGTAGAGGTTCCCTATGCCTCACACACAGCCCCTCCCTAGTACCTTATATACAGATATAAAATATTATAGAGAGGTCCCCATTGTCTCACACAGTACCTTATATACAGATATATAATACTATAGAGGTTCTATAAGTATGCGTCTATACTAAATAAGAGATGCATGATTCTATAAGTATGCATCTATATTAAATAAGAGATGCATGATTCTATAAGTATGCGTCTATACTAAATAAGAGATGCATGATTCTATAAGTATGCGTCTATACTAAATAAGAGATGCATGATTCTATAAGTATGCGTCTATACTAAATAAGAGATGCATGATTCTATAAGTATGCGTCTATACTAAATAAGAGATGCATGATTCTATAAGTAGGCGTCTATACTAAATAAGAGATGCATGATTCTATAAGTATGCGTCTATACTAAATAAGAGATGCATGATTCTATAAGTATGCGTCTATACTAAATAAGAGATGCATGAATCTATAAGTATGCGTCTATACTAAATAAGAGATGCATGATTCTATAAGTATGCGTCTATACTAAATAAGAGATGCATGATTCTATAAGTATGCGTCTATACTAAATAAGAGATGCATGATTCTATAAGTATGCGTCTATACTAAATAAGAGATGCATGATTCTATAAGTATGCGTCTATACTAAATAAGAGATGCATGATTCTATAAGTAGGCGTCTATACTAAATAAGAGATGCATGATTCTATAAGTATGCGTCTATACTAAATAAGAGATGCATGATTCTATAAGTAGGCGTCTATACTAAATAAGATGAATGATTCTATAAGTAGGTGTCTATACTAAATAAGAGATGAATGATTCTATAAGTGTGCGTCTATACTAAATAAGAGATGCATGATTCTATAAGTATGCGTCTATACTAAATAAGAGATGAATGATTCTATAAGTATGCGTCTATACTAAATAAGAGATGCATGATTCTATAAGTAGGCGTCTATACTAAATAAGAGATGCATGATTCTATAAGTATGCGTCTATACTAAATAAGAGATGCATAATTCTATAAGTAGGCGCCTATACTAAATAAGAGATGCATGATTCTATAAGTAGGCGTCTATACTAAATAAGAGATGCATGATTCTATAAGTATGCGTCTATAATAAATAAGAGATGCATGATTCTATAAGTATGTGTCTATACTAAATAAGAGATGCATGATTCTATAAGTATGCGTCTATACTAAATAAGAGATGCATGATTCTATATGTATGCGTCTATACTAAATAAGAGATGCATGATTCTATAAGTATGCGTCTATACTAAATAAGAGATGCATGATTCTATAAGTAGGCGTCTATACTAAATAAGAGATGCATAATTCTATAAGTATGCGTCTATACTAAATAAGAGATGCATGATTCTATAAGTAGGCGTCTATACTAAATAAGAGATGCATGATTCTATAAGTATGCGTCTATACTAAATAAGAGATGCATGATTCTATAAGTAGGCGTCTATACTAAATAAGAGATTCATTATTCTATAAGTAGGCGTCTATACTAAATAAGAGATGCATGATTCTATAAGTAGGCGTCTATACTAAATAAGAGATTCATTATTCTATAAGTAGGCGTCTATACTAAATAAGAGATGCATGATTCTATAAGTAGGCGTCTATACTAAATAAGAGATGCATGATTCTATAAGTAGGCGTCTATACTAAATAAGAGATGCATGATTCTATAAGTATGCGTCTATACTAAATAAGAGATGCATGATTCTATAAGTATGCGTCTATACTAAATAAGAGATGCATGATTCTATAAGTAGGCTTCTATACTAAATAAGAGATGCATGATTCTATAAGTATGCGTCTATACTAAATAAGAAATGCATGATTCTATAAGTAGGCGTCTATACTAAATAAGAGATGCAAGATTCTATAAGTATGCGTCTATACTAAATAAGAGATGCATGATTCTATAAGTATGCGTCTATACTAAATAAGAGACGCACGATTCTATAAGTATGCGTCTATACTAAATAAGAGATGCATGATTCTATAAGTAGGCGTCTATACTAAATAAGAGATGCATGATTCTATAAGTATGCGTCTATACTAAATAAGAGATGCATGATTCTATAAGTATGCGTCTATACTAAATAAGAGATGCATGATTCTATAAGTATGCGTCTATAGTAAATAAGAGATGCATGATTCTATAAGTATGCGTCTATACTAAATAAGAGATGCATGATTCTATAAGTATGCGTCTATACTAAATAAGAGATGCATGATTCTATAAGTATGCGTCTATACTAAATAAGAGATGCAAGATTCTATAAGTATGCGTCTATACTAAATAAGAGATGCATGATTCTATAAGTATGCGTCTATACTAAATAAGAGACGCACGATTCTATAAGTATGCGTCTATACTAAATAAGAGATGCATGATTCTATAAGTATGCGTCTATACTAAATAAGAGATGCATGATTCTATAAGTATGCGTCTATACTAAATAAGAGATGCATGATTCTATAAGTATGCGTCTATACTAAATAAAGATAAAACTATCTCCATTTTAACTGAAACCACCGCAGGTTTAGAGAAATTCATTTTAAAGGGAGAGTAAAGTCAAAATTAAACTTTAAAAGGGACATGAAAGAAAAAATTTTTTTCCATGATTTAGGTAGAACTTACAATTTTATACAACTTTTCAGTTTACTTTTATTATCAAATTTGCTTCATTCTCTTGGTATCATTTGTTGAAGGAGCAGCAATGCACTACTGGTTTCTAACTGAACACATGGGTGAGCCAATGACAATCAGTATATATATGCAGCCACCAATCAGCAGCTAGAACCTAGGTTCTTTGCTGCTCCTGAGCCTACAACTTTTCAACAAAGGAGAACAAGAGAAGGAAGCAAATTAAATAATAGAAGTAAATTGGAAAGTTGTGTAAAATGTTATGCTCTGTCTAAATCATGCTCTGTCTAATTATGACTTTACTGTCCCCTTAATGATTCATATTGAACTTACAATTTTAAACACATTCATTACAATTTACTTCTTTTATCTAAGTTGCTTATTGCACTTCTTATCATTTGTTGAAAAGCAAACCTGGGAAGGTTCAGGAGCAGCAATGGACTACTGGGATTTAGCTGAAGATTGGTGGATGCACATATATGCCTTTTGTTATTGGCTCACTTAACATGTTCAGCTAGCTCCCAGTAGAACATTGCTGCTCCCCTCCTACAGCATCCCATGTAGAGATATACAGTACTATAGAGAGGTCTAATGCCCACCAGATGTCCAGCTAGCTCCCAGTAGAACATTGCTGCTCCCCTCCTACAGCATCTCATGTAGAGATATACAGTACTATATATAGAGTGGTCTAACGCCCACCAAAACCTAATGTATACAAATGTAACACAATGTAGAGGTTCCCTATGCCTCACACACAGCCCCTCCCTAGTACCTTATATACAGATATAAAATATTATAGAGAGGTCCCCATTGTCTCACACAGTACCTTATATACAGATATATAATACTATAGAGGTTCTATAAGTATGCGTCTATACTAAATAAGAGATGCATGATTCTATAAGTATGCGTCTATATTAAATAAGAGATGCATGATTCTATAAGTATGCGTCTATACTAAATAAGAGATGCATGATTCTATAAGTATGCGTCTATACTAAATAAGAGATGCATGATTCTATAAGTATGCGTCTATACTAAATAAGAGATGAATGATTCTATAAGTATGCGTCTATACTAAATAAGAGATGCATGATTCTATAAGTAGGCGTCTATACTAAATAAGAGATGCATGATTCTATAAGTATGCGTCTATACTAAATAAGAGATGCATGATTCTATAAGTATGCGTCTATACTAAATAAGAGATGCATGATTCTATAAGTATGCGTCTATACTAAATAAGAGATGCATGATTCTATAAGTATGCGTCTATACTAAATAAGAGATGCATGATTCTATAAGTATGCGTCTATACTAAATAAGAGATGCATGATTCTATAAGTATGCGTCTATACTAAATAAGAGATGCATGATTCTATAAGTATGCGTCTATACTAAATAAGAGATGCATGATTCTATAAGTAGGCGTCTATACTAAATAAGAGATGCATGATTCTATAAGTATGCGTCTATACTAAATAAGAGATGCATGATTCTATAAGTAGGCGTCTATACTAAATAAGATGAATGATTCTATAAGTAGGTGTCTATACTAAATAAGAGATGAATGATTCTATAAGTGTGCGTCTATACTAAATAAGAGATGCATGATTCTATAAGTATGCGTCTATACTAAATAAGAGATGAATGATTCTATAAGTATGCGTCTATACTAAATAAGAGATGCATGATTCTATAAGTAGGCGTCTATACTAAATAAGAGATGCATGATTCTATAAGTATGCGTCTATACTAAATAAGAGATGCATAATTCTATAAGTAGGCGCCTATACTAAATAAGAGATGCATGATTCTATAAGTAGGCGTCTATACTAAATAAGAGATGCATGATTCTATAAGTATGCGTCTATAATAAATAAGAGATGCATGATTCTATAAGTATGTGTCTATACTAAATAAGAGATGCATGATTCTATAAGTATGCGTCTATACTAAATAAGAGATGCATGATTCTATATGTATGCGTCTATACTAAATAAGAGATGCATGATTCTATAAGTATGCGTCTATACTAAATAAGAGATGCATGATTCTATAAGTAGGCGTCTATACTAAATAAGAGATGCATAATTCTATAAGTATGCGTCTATACTAAATAAGAGATGCATGATTCTATAAGTAGGCGTCTATACTAAATAAGAGATTCATTATTCTATAAGTAGGCGTCTATACTAAATAAGAGATGCATGATTCTATAAGTAGGCGTCTATACTAAATAAGAGATGCATGATTCTATAAGTAGGCGTCTATACTAAATAAGAGATGCATGATTCTATAAGTATGCGTCTATACTAAATAAGAGATGCATGATTCTATAAGTATGCGTCTATACTAAATAAGAGATGCATGATTCTATAAGTAGGCTTCTATACTAAATAAGAGATGCATGATTCTATAAGTATGCGTCTATACTAAATAAGAAATGCATGATTCTATAAGTAGGCGTCTATACTAAATAAGAGATGCAAGATTCTATAAGTATGCGTCTATACTAAATAAGAGATGCATGATTCTATAAGTATGCGTCTATACTAAATAAGAGACGCACAATTCTATAAGTATGCGTCTATACTAAATAAGAGATGCATGATTCTATAAGTAGGCGTCTATACTAAATAAGAGATGCATGATTCTATAAGTATGCGTCTATACTAAATAAGAGATGCATGATTCTATAAGTATGCGTCTATACTAAATAAGAGATGCATGATTCTATAAGTATGCGTCTATACTAAATAAGAGATGCATGATTCTATAAGTATGCGTCTATACTAAATAAGAGATGCATGATTCTATAAGTATGCGTCTATACTAAATAAGAGATGCATGATTCTATAAGTATGCGTCTATACTAAATAAGAGATGCAAGATTCTATAAGTATGCGTCTATACTAAATAAGAGATGCATGATTCTATAAGTATGCGTCTATACTAAATAAGAGACGCACGATTCTATAAGTATGCGTCTATACTAAATAAGAGATGCATGATTCTATAAGTATGCGTCTATACTAAATAAGAGATGCATGATTCTATAAGTATGCGTCTATACTAAATAAGAGATGCATGATTCTATAAGTATGCGTCTATACTAAATAAAGATAAAACTATCTCCATTTTAACTGAAACCACCGCAGGTTTAGAGAAATTCATTTTAAAGGGAGAGTAAAGTCAAAATTAAACTTTAAAAGGGACATGAAAGAAAATTTTTTTTTCCATGATTTAGTTAGAACTTACAATTTTATACAACTTTTCAGTTTACTTTTATTATCAAATTTGCTTCATTCTCTTGGTATCATTTGTTGAAGGAGCAGCAATGCACTACTGGTTTCTAACTGAACACATGGGTGAGCCAATGACAATCAGTATATATATGCAGCCACCAATCAGCAGCTAGAACCTAGGTTCTTTGCTGCTCCTGAGCCTACAACTTTTCAACAAAGGAGAACAAGAGAAGGAAGCAAATTAAATAATAGAAGTAAATTGGAAAGTTGTGTAAAATGTTATGCTCTGTCTAAATCATGCTCTGTCTAATTATGACTTTACTGTCCCTTTAATGATTCATATTGAACTTACAATTTTAAACACATTCATTACAATTTACTTCTTTTATCTAAGTTGCTTATTGCACTTCTTATCATTTGTTGAAAAGCAAACCTGGGAAGGTTCAGGAGCAGCAATGGACTACTGGGATTTAGCTGAAGATTGGTGGATGCACATATATGCCTTTTGTTATTGGCTCACTTAACATGTTCAGCTAGCTCCCAGTAGAACATTGCTGCTCCCCTCCTACAGCATCCCATGTAGAGATATACAGTACTATAGAGAGGTCTAACGCCCACCAGATGTCCAGCTAGCTCCCAGTAGAACATTGCTGCTCCCCTCCTACAGCATCTCATGTAGAGATATACAGTACTATATATAGAGTGGTCTAACGCCCACCAAAACCTAATGTATACAAATGTAACACAATGTAGAGGTTCCCTATGCCTCACACACAGCCCCTCCCTAGTACCTTATATACAGATATAAAATATTATAGAGAGGTCCCCATTGTCTCACACAGTACCTTATATACAGATATATAATACTATAGAGGTTCTATAAGTATGCGTCTATATTAAATAAGAGATGCATGATTCTATAAGTATGCGTCTATACTAAATAAGAGATGAATGATTCTATAAGTATGCGTCTATACTAAATAAGAGATGCATGATTCTATAAGTATGCGTCTATACTAAATAAGAGATGCATGATTCTATAAGTATGCGTCTATACTAAATAAGAGATACATGATTCTATAAGTATGTGTCTATACTAAATAAGAGATGCATGATTCTATAAGTATGAGTCTATACTAAATAAGAGATGCATGATTCTATAAGTATGCGTCTATACTAAATAAGAGATGCATTATTCTATAAGTATGCGTCTATACTAAATAAGAGATGCATGATTCTATAAGTATGCGTCTATACTAAATAAGAGATGCATGATTCTATAAGTATGCGTCTATACTAAATAAGAGATGCATGATTCTATAAGTATGCGTCTATACTAAATAAGAGATGCATGATTCTATAAGTATGCGTCTATACTAAATAAGAGATGCATGATTCTATAAGTAGGCGTCTATACTAAATAAGAGATGCATGATTCTATAAGTATGCGTCTATACTAAATAAGAGATGCATGATTCTATAAGTAGGCGTCTATACTAAATAAGATGAATGATTCTATAAGTAGGTGTCTATACTAAATAAGAGATGAATGATTCTATAAGTGTGCGTCTATACTAAATAAGAGATGCATGATTCTATAAGTATGCGTCTATACTAAATAAGAGATGAATGATTCTATAAGTATGCGTCTATACTAAATAAGAGATGAATGATTCTATAAGTATGCGTCTATACTAAATAAGAGATGAATGATTCTATAAGTGTGCGTCTATACTAAATAAGAGATGCATGATTCTATAAGTATGCGTCTATACTAAATAAGAGATGAATGATTCTATAAGTAGGCGTCTATACTAAATAAGAGATGCATGATTCTATAAATATGCGTCTATACTAAATAAGAGATGCATGATTCTATAAGTAGGCGTCTATACTAAATAAGAGATGCATAATTCTATAAGTAGGCGCCTATACTAAATAAGAGATGCATGATTCTATAAGTATGCGTCTATACTAAATAAGAGATGCATGATTCTATAAGTATGCGTCTATACTAAATAAGAGATGCATGATTCTATAAGTAGGCTTCTATACTAAATAAGAGATGCATGATTCTATAAGTATGCGTCTATACTAAATAAGAAATGCATGATTCTATAAGTATGCGTCTATACTAAATAAGAGATGCATGATTCTATAAGTAGGTGTCTATACTAAATAAGAGATGCATGATTCTATAAGTATGCGTCTATACTAAATAAGAGATGAATGATTCTATAAGTATGCGTCTATACTAAATAAGAGATGCATGATTCTATAAGTAGGCGTCTATACTAAATAAGAGATGCATGATTCTATAAGTATGCGTCTATACTAAATAAGAGATGAATGATTCTATAAGTATGCGTCTATACTAAATAAGAGATGCATGATTCTATAAGTAGGCGTCTATACTAAATAAGAGATGCATGATTCTATAAGTATGCGTCTATACTAAATAAGAGATGCATGATTCTATAAGTATGCGTCTATACTAAATAAGAGATGCATGATTCTATAAGTATGCGTCTATACTAAATAAGAGATGCATGATTCTATAAGTATGCGTCTATACTAAATAAGAGATGCATGATTCTATAAGTATGCGTCTATACTAAATAAGAAATGCATGATTCTATAAGTATGCGTCTATACTAAATAAGAGATGCATGATTCTATAAGTAGGCGTCTATACTAAATAAGAGATGCATGATTCT
The DNA here is from genome assembly GCF_027579735.1 of Bombina bombina. Taxonomy (NCBI): domain Eukaryota; kingdom Metazoa; phylum Chordata; class Amphibia; order Anura; family Bombinatoridae; genus Bombina; species Bombina bombina. The sequence goes on along the minus strand of NC_069505.1, from coordinate 593,623,319 downwards.
ATAAGTATGCGTCTATACTAAATAAGAAATGCATGATTCTATAAGTATGCGTCTATACTAAATAAGAGATGCATGATTCTATAAGTAGGCGTCTATACTAAATAAGAGATGCATGATTCTATAAGTATGCGTCTATACTAAATAAGAGATGCATGATTCTATAAGTATGCGTCTATACTAAATAAGAGATGCATGATTCTATAAGTAGGCGTCTATACTAAATAAGAGATGCATAATTCTATAAGTAGGCGTCTATACTAAATAACGATAAAACTATCTCCATTTTAACTTAAACCACCGCAGGTTTAGAGAAATTCATTTTAAAGGGAGAGTAAAGTCAAAATTAAACTTTAAAAGGGACATGAAAGCCAAAAAAAATATTCCATGATTTAGGTAGAACTTACAATTTTATACAACTTTTCAGTTTACTTTTATTATCAAATTTGCTTCATTCTCTTGGTATCATTTGTTGAAGGAGCAGCAATGCACTACTGGTTTCTAACTGAACACATGGGTGAGCCAATGACAATCAGTATATATATGCAGCCACCAATTAGCAGCTAGAACCTAGGTTCTTTGCTGCTCCTGAGCCTACAACTTTTCAACAAAGGAGAACAAGAGAAGGAAGCAAATTAAATAATAGAAGTACATTGGAAAGTTGTGTAAATTGTTATGCTCTGTCTAATTATGACTTTACTGTCCCTTTAATGATTCATATTGAACTTACAATTTTAAACACATTCATTACAATTTACTTCTATTATCTAAGTTGCTTATTTCACTTCTTATCATTTGTTGAAAAGCAAACCTGGGAAGGTTCAGGAGCAGCAATGGACTACTGGGATTTAGCTGAAGATTGGTGGATGCACATATATGCCTCTTGTTATTGGCTCACTTAACATGTTCAGCTAGCTCCCAGTAGAACATTGCTGCTCCCCTCCTACAGCATCTCATGTAGAGATATACAGTACTATAGAGAGGTCTAACGCCCACCAGATGTTCAGCTAGCTCCCAGTAGAACATTGCTGCTCCCCTCCTACAGCATCTCATGTAGAGATATACAGTACTATAGAGAGGTCTAACGCCCACCAGATGCTCAGCTAGCTCCCAGTAGAACATTGCTGCTCCCCTCCTACAGCATCTCATGTAGAGATATACAGTACTATAGAGAGGTCTAACGCCCACCAGATGTTCAGCTAGCTCCCAGTAGAACATTGCTGCTCCCCTCCTACAGCATCTCTTGTAGAGATATACAGTACTATAGAGAGGTCTAACGCCCACCAGATGTTCAGCTAGCTCCCAGTAGAACATTGGTGCTCCCCTCCTACAGCATCTCATGTAGAGATATACAGTACTATAGCAGACATACCAACTCTCCCTGATGTTCAGGGAGTCTCCCTGATTGTAATAGCGGCTCCCTGATGCCAGCAAATGGAATGCAATCTCCCTGAAACTCCAAGTACCATGATCCAATGTGGCCCAAATCCGGAAAAGTGCTTCTTTAAGGAATGCCTTTAGTTGCTGGGACGTTATAGAACCCTCAAAGCATCAGTAACCAAAAAGCCCCCCACTGAGTTTAATAAAATAAAACACAAATACTACCTTATTTACTGCACGCAATTAAACTTTATATTCTAAAATATTTATGCATTCAACAAGCGTACGATCACTGGAAAATAGGTTTGTTGTATGTGGTTGTGCAATAAAGCTACTTTTTTTAATGTGACTTTAGCGGGACGCTACTTTAATGATAAGTCTCTATCTTATTTAGGGTCTCAAGGTGTCCAATATATAACTGGGAGGGGGGGGGGGGGGGGCGCAGTACCGGATGAAACCACCTCCCTGAAATTATTTTTTGCAGGTTGGGATGTCTGCTATAGAGAGGTCTAACGCCCACCAAAACCTAATGTATACAAATGTAACACAATGTAGAGGTTCCCTATGCCTCACACACAGCCCCTCCCTAGTACCTTATATACAGATATAAAATATTATAGAGAGGTCCCCATTGTCTCACACAGTACCTTATATACAGATATAAAATACTATAGAGGTTCCCTTTGTCTCACACAGTACCTTATATACAGATATATAATACTATAGAGGTTCCCTTTGTCTCACACAGTACCTTATATACAGATATAAAATACTATAGAGGTTCCCTTTGTCTCACACAGTACCTTATATACGGATATATAATATTATAGAGAGATTCCCTCTGTCTCACACACAGCCCCCTCCCCAGTACCTTATATACAGATATATAATACTATAGAGGTTCCCTTTGTCTCACGCAGTACCTTATATACAGATATATAATATTATAGAGGTTCCCTTTGTCTCACACAGTACCTTATATACAGATATTTAATATTATAGAGAGGTTCCCTCTGTCTCACACACAGCCCCCTCCTCAGTACCTTATATACAGATATATAATTATAATAGGGAGGTCCCATCTGTCTCTCACACACACACACACAGCCCCTCCCCAATACCTTATATACAGATATATAATATTATAGAGAGGTTCCCTCTGTCTCACACACAGCCCCCTCCCCAGTACCTTATATACAGATATATAATACTATAGAGGATCCTTTTTCTCACACAGTACCTTATATACAGATATATAATATTATAAAAAAGGTTCCCTCTGTCTCACACACAGCCCCATGCCCAGTACCTTATATTCAGATATATAATTATAATAGAGAGGTCCCATCTGTCTCACACACACACAGCCCCCGCCCCTGTACCTTTATATACAGAAATATAATACTATAGAGGTTCCCTATGCCGCAGCCTCACACACAGCCCCATGCCCTGTACCTTATATACAGATATGTAATTATAATAGAGGTCCCAACTGTCTCTCACACACACACAGCCCCTTCCCAATACCTTATATACAGATATATAATATTAAGGAGAGGTTCCCTCTGTCTCACACACAGCCCCCTCCCCAGTACCTTATATACAGATATATAATTATAATAGAGAGGTCCCATCTGTCTCACTCACACACAGCCCCCTCCTCAGTACCTTATATACAGATATATAATTATAATAGAGAGGTCCCATCTGTCTCTCTCACACACACAGCCCCCTCCCCTGTACCTTATATACAGATATATAATACTATAGAGGTTCCCTTTGTCTCACACAGTACCTTATATACAGATATATAATTATAATAAAGAGGTCCAATCTGTCTCTCTCACACACAAAGCCCCCTCCCCTGTACCTTATATACAGATATATAATACTATAGAGGTTCCCTTTGTCTCACACAGTACCTTATATACAGATATATAATATTATAGAGAGGTTCCCTCTGTCTCACACAGTACCTTATATACAGATATATAATATTATAGAGAGGTTCCCTATGTCTCACAAACAGCCCCATGCCCAGTACCTTATATACAGATATATAATTATAATAGAAAGGTCCCATTTGTCTCTCTCACACACACAACCCCCTCCCCAGTAACTTGTATACAGATATATAATTATAATAGAGAGGTCCCATCTGTCTCACACACAGCCCCCTCCCCAGTACCTTATATAGAGATATATAGTTATAATAGAGAGGTCCCATCTGTCTCTCTCACACACACAGCCACCTCCCCAGTACCTTATATACAGATATATAATATTATAGAGGATTCCTTTGTCTCACACAGTACCTTATATACAGATATATAATATTATAGAGAGATTCCCTCTGTCTCACACACAGCCCCATGCCTAGTACCTTATATACAGATATATAATTATAATAGAGAGGTCCCATTTGCCTCTCTCTCACACAGAGCCCCCTTCCCTGTACCTTATATACAGATATATAATTATAATAGAGGTCCCATTTGTCTCTCTCACACACACACAGCCCCATGCCCAGTACCTTATATACAGATATATAATTATAATAGAGAGGTCCCATTTGTCTCTCACACACACACAGCCCCCTCCCCTGTACCTTATATACAGATATACTGTATAATATTATAGAGGTTCCCATTGTCTCACACATTACATTATATACAGATATATAATTATAATAGAGAGGTTCCCATCTGTCTCTCTTTCACACACACAGCCCCCTCCCGGTACCTTATATACAGATATATAATATTATAGAGGTTCCCTTTGTCTCACACAGTACCTTATATACAGATATATAATATTATAGAGAGGTTCCCTCTGTCTCACACACAGCCCTATGCCCAGTACCTTATATACAGATATGTAATTATAATAGAGAGGTCCCATCTGACTGTCTCTCTCACACACACAGCCCCCTCCCCAGTACCTTATATACAGATATATAATATTATAGAGGATCCCTTTGTCTCACACAGTATCTTATATACAGATATATAATATTATAGAGGTTCCAGGGACGTGCACTCATAAGAGGCAGGTGAGGCAGTGCCTCCCCTGGCCAATCTATGTATTACACCCTTTTTGTACAAATTAAAAAAAAAAAAAAAATCCTTTTTTTTCCCAATATATATTTTTTTAATAAACAGGTGACCCCCCCTACCCCCCCACCCCTCCACCAAATTTATTTAATTTGTTATGTGCATTGTGCAAAAAAAAACTTTATAATACATGTATTAAATACATACATTCATATTGCGCAATAATAAACTGGAGGCTAGCTATCCTTATATTGCGCAATATGAAATGTATTGGGAACTATGGGCCGCTGAGAGACTGCTGCTGCCATCAAGAGGATAATCAGTGCTAATGCAGCAGTGCTCTCAATGCGGCCCATGCTCCCACACCGGAGGCTTGACTATGAACGCCTCGGGAGCAAGTTGGCCGTCTCAGCCAATCAGATCTCAGTATTGCCCGCAAGTATCTGAGTCTCTGGGCGGGCTGCCGGAATTGAGGCGCGCGTCAGCGTCTGTCACGTGCCCGGCGTCATCTCAGCTCAGCCTCAGACTACTAGTGAGACGGAGAGTCGGACATCGAGCAGCAGTATTCTCTTTACTAACTACGTAGTAAAAAATCTACAGTCTTAGACGACGACGGCCGCGCACTTAGCACACTCACTGATTATTTGATCATCTCTTAGGTAGGTACTATCTTGTTGCAGAACTTGTAGTTAGGATGCAGCAGCAGCAGTCGGTCTGGATTCGATTGTGACAAAAATATACCACCTGTATTTATTTTGAAAGTTTCTAATCCCAAACAAAAGTCAGAAATAATTTGAATAAGATCATTGAACTAGAGTTTGTTTAAGACTGTCATCCCTTAATAAATGAAAATAATCGAACACTAAAATCGAGTTATTGGTTTCATGTAGTCCTATACATTTAAATATGTGACCGTTGTTGTTGATAGATAAATTATTCACTCACTGACTCGTCGGTCTCAGCCCTGAGCCCTCTAGTCTGACTGGCCAACCTTTGTCAACTTCTCCAAAGTAATTAAAAATACATTTTTTTAATGAAAAAAATAATTTAAGTTGGGGTTTGATTTTATTGAGGACCAGGTCAGGGGCTCAGCCCCCCTTTTTGAACTTCCGTTGCAACTTGCAATATATTTTATCAATTCAAACTTTGAATTGATAAAATATATTGCAAGTTGCAACTGAAGTTCAAAAAGGGGGGCTGAGCCCCTAAAAAATAATTTAAGTTGGGGTTTGATTTTATTGAGGACCAGGTCAGGGCCTGACCTGGTCCTCAATAAAATCAAACCCCAGCTTAAATTATTTTTTTCATTAAAAAAGTTGTAATACAGTCACTTAATAAAAGATAAGAAAGTCTAAAACATATGTACATTTTTTGTAATTTAAAGTAGATGTTGAACTCTAATGCATGCATAATGCACATTGCATTGCATCCCCTATGTTACCCTTCATAATATAGTTTTATAGCGGCCATCTTGCTTGCTCAAATTATTCACCTTCTGTATTCAGTTGCCAGGTGAGTGTCATAATAATAGGAAATATGCCACAGCATTAATTCTATATTGAGCATTCTGGCAATTTTTAAAGGTGCCTTTATTATCCATCACCATACAAATATTTTTAAAAGATTCCTTATTTCACTGATAAGGGCCTGCCTCCATAGAAGGGCTTTAATGTCATTATTTCTGTCAAGTGATTGTCCTAATAATAAATGATCACCTGGGAATAATCAAGACCCTAATTTTGTTGAGTTGTATATAAATAATGTTTTATTTATTATATATATATTTGCTACAGCTACACTGAATTTAGGCAGAGAGAACACGAATACATTATGGCAATCAGATAAGCCATTCCTCTGAGAAATCAAAATTTTAGACAATAGCGGTGCACACGTACAAATAAATAAATCATAATTCTCCCTAGTAACACCTAGCAGCAGCCAGGAATAAGATAACAAATAAATTAATGGCTCTACCGGACTGAATCATTCTGTGTATTTTTTAAAAGAAAAACACCAATAGAACAGCTGCCCAGAGGTTTCTCTGATCAATAAACCAAGTCTCTTCCAGCCAGTGAGCAGTGTCACAGGAATCAGTTGTACATACTCAAGCAATGTTTGTAATTATTCAGATAGTTTTTTTTAACAATTGTTCACGAGTTGTCTATATAGATAAAGAAAAGAGGAATATAAGTACAGGTAGCCCTCAGTTTACGCCGGGGTTAGGTTCCAGAAGGAATGGTTGTAAATCAAAACCGTTGTAAATTGAAACCCAGTTTATAATGTAAGTCAATGGGAAGTGAGGGAGATAGGTTCCAGGCCCCTCTCAAAATTGTCATAAGTAACACCTAATACATTATTTTTAAAGCTTTGAAATGAAGACTTTAAATGCTAGACAGCATTATAAACCTAATAAAATAATAACACAACACTAAATATATAATTAAACTAAGTTAAATGAACAAAAACATTTGCTAAACAGCATTATAAACCTAATAAAATAATCACACAACACAGACTTCACTTGCATTTTCCTGAAAACAGTTCTTTCTATGCATTCCAATCTGGACTGAGTTATAGACAGGAAGATCTTGTTCCTTTGAAATCTGCTCGATAGCTCAGGTCTGGTTAAACTGATTAATTTCAGCTTGCTTGGCTTTGCTGCAACACAAGCGGACAGCCCCACCTAATGGCTATTTTAATAAATGCACTGCTTCTCAATGCTTTTCAATAGCAGTCACATGACTGGAAAAAAAGGTTGTTATTCTGAAACGGTGTAAATTAAACCGTTGTAAAACGAGGGCCACCTGTAAAGCTTTCTTTAAACGTAATGATGATTAATTCCACTTGGCAGTTTTGTTTTGATATTTATATAATATTTTTTGCACACAAAATGTGAGACAATATGTAAACGATATAATAGGACAAGAAGTACCTGTAATTGAAGGTGCCCCTAGGCAGCTCTCAGCTTTGTGACAAACTTTACTAAAGTTTTTCCGGTGAGTAATGCCAGCAATGACAAGCATATCATGTGACAATTTCTATAGGGTCACTGTGTCAGTTTGGGGGTGAAAAGGTTAATCAAGGGGAGAGGAATATTTCATAATTTCAGAATAATAAATCACATTTTATTTGTATTGCACAGCAGATTTCAGGCAGTCAAATGGTTAAACATGCAGCTTTATTCTGCGTTGTGTTCCTTTATAACTATTGTACTTTCCAAGGCTTAGCAAGCTGTGTGATGTATGTGTGATGTAATGCACAATCACACCTGACAATGCAAATGAGTATAATTATATGCTGTGTTGTGTTCTGTTGAATTATACTTGACAACGTTTGAAGGTCTGATTATTCTGATATATTGGGGAACAAAATCCACATTCCACATTAGGGCTTTATTGATAATTTGACATTCTGTGTAAGTGTTCTGTTGAATAAAGGCTGTGACACACTGCAAGCGATGCGGCGCGAAGCGAAGCAGCTGCTTCGCACCGCATCGCATCGCTTCTGAAGTTCAATTATTTCATCTCTGAGAGCTTAGCTACGCGACCTGACGCAGCAGAGTGCTCAGAGATGAAAAGGCAGAACACACTGAGCGCGCACAGCTGCATCCACACGCTGCACACCGCTCCGCTTGCAGTGTGTCACAGCCTTTATACTTGACAACGTTTGAAGGTCTGATTATTCTGATATATTGGGGAACAAAATCCACATTCCACATTAGGGCTTTATTGATAATTTGACATTCTGTGTAAGTTACTACTATTGATATAATTCTCAAAACCTTTTACTCTTACTATTTTTTTAGTAACTGTTTTTGTCAGTGCTTAGTGCTATAATGTGTGTTTTTCACACCAATTTATAGCACTGACAAAAACAGTTACTAAAAAAAATAGTAATAGTAAAACGTTCTGAATCTGAACGTGGGACCAGCTGGCTTCCTTGCTTGCTATTATGGACTGTGTCACTGGACTGTCACCTTCACTTGGTTGATTTTTTTGAGTGGCCTCAAGGAATAGGGAAAGTGGACTCAGGACGGAGTCAAAACAGTAACTAAAATTATTAAGAGAGAGACTGAGTAACGTTCAATCACCCACGTGGGGTGGGACCGGGTGGCTTTATGGCTACAGGCCAGGGAGGCTTACTAGTCAGCTCAGGCTTGGCTTGTTGCGAGGTTGGCTGCGTATTAGTAAACTAAAATGAAAATATTAAGGCTGCTTGAAATTTTAAAAACATAAACACTTGACTGTTCACTTGATTTTTTGTGTGTGGCCTCAGGACAGGAGTGAGACAGTGAGTGAATGGTTGTTATTATTATTAAATCTATATTCACAATGCCCAACCCATGATTCTTCTATGAGATATCAGACATGGATCTACTTTTTTGTGTGTGACTGTTGCAATGTAATTTGAAGCATGTGTGAGAAATATCAGGGAATCTAAATAGGATTAGGCATTAGGCACCAATTGACAGTGTCAATTCAATTAAAATTTATTTTTGCATGAAAGTGATTCAATAAAAGAAAAAAACATACTTTGGTGCCTACTGCCTAATCCTATTTATATTCCCTGATATTTCTCACACATGCTTCAAATTACATTGCAACAGTCACACACAAAAAAGTAGATCCATGTCTGATATCTCATAGAAGAATCATGGGTTGGGCATTGTGAATAATATAGATTTAATACTATAACAATAAATATATACTCTGTCTCTGGATGAGCATTTTTGTGTTAGCATCATGAAACAGGTAATTGGTTTAGGATTTAGAATTGCCACTGTGGTTAAGGTTAATAGAGCCCAGGGACAGCAATAATATACCAAATTTGTTGACCAAAAATTTACAATCCTGTGATACTGGACAGTGACACAAGTCAGGGCACACTTTTGCAATGCACATGTGTCAAACCTTAACAAACAATAAAAACGTCCACATCAAAGGTAGAGCAGAACAGAATAGCCCTCTGTCATTGTTTTTGTTACACTGATTTTGATTTAAAGGGACAGTCTACCATAGAATTGTTATTGTTTCAAAAGATAGATAATCCCTTTATTACCCATTCCCCATAACCAATACAGTTATATTAATATACTTTTTACCTCCCCCTGATCACATGACTGTGACTGTTTATTATCTATTGTCTTAAAGTTAGCATTGTTTTGTGCTAAATCTTAAATAACCCCCTGTGCCTGAACACAGTTTTATCTATATGGCCCACGTTTACTTTCTGTCTTTGTGTTGAAAACAGATTTAAAAAGCATGTGATAAAAGGCAGCCCTCAAAGGCTTAGAAATTAGCATATGAGCCTACCTATGTTTAGTTTAAACTAAGAATACCAAGAGAAAAAAAGCAAATTTGATGATAAAAGTAAATTGGAAATTTGATTAAAATTAAAAGTCCTATCTGAATAATGAAAGTTTAGTTTATACTAGACTGTCCCTTTAACATATTACACTGAATAAAAATAAGTACTTAAATATTATATATAGTACATTACTTTGTAATGTGTTATTGACTGTGGATTGTCAAGTATTAGTCTTTGGTCAGATGTAAAGAGAATTTTGTGACTATTTTCTCCTCACTATTTTTCATTCAAATGTATTAATCTAGATGGAGAATACAAAATCTCAGTAAAGTTATCAGGGTTGTAATCCACCAGTAAGTAATTTAAATTTTGACCATTCTACCTACATATTTCATACCACTGATATTTATTTTATATAAGGTCTTAAAGGGACGCTGTACCCATTAGTTTCTTTCTTGATTCAGATAGAGCATGCAATTTTAGATAACTTTCTAATTGTCTCCTATTATCACTTTTTCTTCATTCTCTTGCTATCTTTATTTGAAAAGCAAGAATGTAAGTTTAGTAGCCGGCACATTTTTGGTTCAATACCTGGGTTGTACTTGCTGATTTGTGGCTAAATGCACCCACCAATAAGCAAGCGCTATCCAGGGTGCTGAACCAAACAATGGCTGTCTCCTTAGATTAGATGCCTTATTTTTCAAAAAAATATAGCAAGAGAGAAGAAAATTTGATAATTTTTATTAGTATTGTACATTACATTGCCAGGTTGCCTATATTCTGCTGCTTGAGAATATCAAAGAATAAAAAATTACTTTAAAACTAATAGAATGTTTAATTCGAATTAGATTTTATATCTATTGCAACTATTATGTAACATTAATCTACACCTGCCTGAGCAAAGCAAGAGGCAATATTAGCACTATATTATGCTGAACGTCAGGGAGACAAAATCAATAACCCAGAATAATATTGTACTTATTATTATGTATAATGTTCAGAAAATGATTGGAATAATACAATGTAGTTATCCACTGGTTAATTGGTATATCTTATGCATAGGGACAGTAACATCAGCTTCAGCAATAATAGAGTGTACTGAGGTGAGGTCGTGAGCTGAGTGTCTCTCTGGAGTCCGCACTGTGCCACTCTGTGTGTTATAGGCGGTTGAGTTGTTTATGGCCACATCCGGATCTTAGACTATGCATTTTTTTTTATCTGATGGCCTCATGTTTTGTTTGGGTATTTAGCAGTGAGCACATAATATTATATTATACTGATTAACAAGTAACTGAGGTGAGGCGAGCTGAGTGTCTCTGCACTGTGCCACATTTAGATTGCAGTCTACATTTTATTCTGGCGCATCTAATTTATAGGTAGCACACTGGCACATAATATTATATTATACTGAGGTCGTGAGCTGAGTGCCCAAGACTATGTTAAAGGACAGGTGAGGATGTATGAGTGCTCAGTGCACTCCTTATAAATATTATTTTAGCAATCCCCAAATCAATTTATTGATGTTGTAGGTGGCTGCTTTGATGCTGTGTTTAAACAGAGCTGTCTACAGGCTCAATGTTGTCATAAAGTTATTAATAGAAATCCAAACTTTGGAAGCTGGATCAAATTAGTGCCTAATGAGTAACTGTGTCTGATTGTGTGTGTCTTTTTATTGCAGTAAGTGAAGGCTAAAGAGCTGGATAAAATGAATATTATGTGAATCATTAGTAGAAATTCAACACATGATTTCCTCCGACTCCTGCATATTAATTTATTTTTGTACTCCCTGGTGTTAATAAGCTTTTGATTTTTTTATAACTGTGAACATTCTCATTAGAGTACAAGCTATTTTTTCTTTTTATGCTACATTATCAATGAACCCAAAAAAATACACAGTTTGAATAAACTACAACCATGCTCTAATTCTCAAGTATTTTATAGACATTGTTTATCAAACTTAACTTTCTTTAAAAACACTTATCATAAAATACCATGGCTGGTGTTACAATTATAATCTTTTTATTAATGAACTAACCTGCAGTGCACCCCACTGGGAGTGTAATTTCTTCTGCTGGCTGTGCTTGCTTTGGCTATTCAATAACTGAGACTCCAGTATAAAATATGTCAGTATAGTTTGGTAAGCCACAAGCGAAATCAGCTATTTCAAAGGGCAAAATAGTGAGCTACTTTTAAACAGTTTAATACACTATAGTCGAAAAATGGATTCTTAGGAACAATGTAAATTGGAGAAAATTTTGGGATGAAATGTCCCTTTAAACTTAATACCAGACAAATCTCTTCAAACATTTTATTTATTTTGTGGATTTGCTATTAAACCCTGCAGAGAGGTTAAACACATAATCAAAACTGCTCACCTGATGTGTTCAGCTAGCTCCTAGTAGTGCATTTCTGTTCGATTAGTCTGAATCATGAGCATACATGATGACTGTGTTTTGTGTCTTTTTAAGACTAAACTAATATGTTATTCTTTAGCAACAAAACAGAAATGTCTTGTAATAACAAGTTGTTTACTGTACCTTTAATGGCAGATATCTTCTTTGGTATTAATAAAGTTTTGAGGGTTGAAAGCTAGGTTTGTGTGCTTTTCTTTACCCCATAATGAGGTTATTTTAAAAAAAATTTAATTAGTAATTCTGACAGAGATATGTGTAAAGGAAAAAAAAATTTTGGGGGTGGTTTTGACGTTAGTGAAAATGTATCTACTGAAACCTGTAAGTTCCCACTAACCAATGTCATCTGCTATCGTATGTGACAGTCTACATATGTTTATCCATTTTAGTGTTTTTTAATGTAGTTTATTCAAATTCCTTTTGACCTTGCCCTCGTTTTGATGTTCCAGTTGTTGCGCATGCGTAGATAGTTATTCAGAATCTGACTGCAGTTTAAAAGATATCAGCTCCCATATCGCAATAAGGACAGGGCTACACTACACAGAGCATATCTAGATGTTCATTATGCAAGAAAGCAAGTAAGTTGTTTTTTTTTTTTTTACACAATATGTTTATTTTTAGATTTACTTTGATTAACTCTAGTTCTCTCCTTCTGATTTCTCTCATTTTTTTCTCTGTTTCCAGGTGTTCAGTATTCTAATTTTTGGAAAATGGAAAACACTATATCCAACCTTAGAAATTTCTCAAGATTGGACTTTCCCGCAAAAAAAGAAGTAATAAATAAAGGAAGACCAATGCCTGAGCTGAAGGACTTACTTCAAAAAGACAAAACGATGACACGTACATTCCAAATTCAATGGTATCAAAGGAAAGAATGGCTGTGTGGCTGTGCTACAAAGAATCGCCTATACTGCTTTCCGTGTATTTTATTCTCCACTACAGATAATGTTTGGACAAATGCTGGATTTGGAGATTTAAAAAATCTATCAAGGGGCACTAACAAACATGAGAAATCGACCAGTCACATTCAAAACCAATTTGCTTGGAAAACCTTTGGATCAGCGAGAAGGATAGATACTGCTTTAAATGAACAGCGGAGATTAGATATCATCAACCACAATGCAAAAGTGACTGAAAACCGTGAGATTTTAAAAAACCTTATTCAAGCAACCTTCTATCTAGGCAAACAGGAAATAGCATTCCGTGGTAACGAGGAGGGTGCAAAGTCCTCTAATCGTGGCAACTATGTGGAGCTATTGCATATGTTTGCATGGAAAGATGCAACTTTTGCAAGACATTTGCAAACATCCACTGTGTTTTCTGGATGTTCAAATAGAATCCAGAATGACTTAATCGAAGCAGTAGCTGATATAGTGAGAGATGATATAAGAAAGGAGATTAATGCAGCCCCCTTTGTTGCTGTGGAAGTAGACGAGACAACCGATGTTACAAACATAACACAAATCTCTGTAATTTTGCGTTATGTGGCTAAAAGTGAGCTGAACAGTGAGATAATTGTGAAGGAGGCGTTCTTAGGATTTGATGAAGTGGTTGACAGACGAGCACCAGCTATTGCAGACTATGTATTGGGAGTGTTGGAGAAATATAATTGTCTTGAAAAGCTGGTAGCTCAGACTTACGACGGAGCCTCTGTGATGGCATCAGCTATTAATGGGGTGCAAGCAAAGATTAAAGAAAAAGTACCTGAAGCAACTTTTATTCATTGTTATGCATACAAGTTAAACCTGGTGCTCTCTAATTCAGCAAAATCTATAGAAGAGTGTAAAGTATTTTTTTCTACACTTGAGGGAATGGCCACGTTTTTCAGTAAATCGACAAAGCGCACCCACCTACTGGACGATATGGTGAAGAGACGTTTACCGAGAGCAGCACCCACCAGATGGAGTTCAAATTCCAGACTAGTGCAGACGGTCAACATGTATCAAAGTGATATACGTGCTATGTTCCTGTTTCTCAGAGAAAATCCAGATGGTTGGGATCATGAGACCTTGATGATGTCTGAAGGATATTACTTCTTTCTGAATAAAGCATCAACCTGCTTCTTGCTTATGACATATGAGGCCATTTTCATACAAACTGACGCACTCTTTCGATTGCTGCAGAGTAAAGTGATGGATGTTGGATTCTGCTGTCGGAGAATTGCTGATACCATGAAATTTCTTGAAAATCACAGACAAGAGTTTGACAATTTGTATGGTACATTTGAGGCGGATTGCATCAGAATGGGGCTGACAGACAATGTAAGGAGTAAACAGCCAATAAAAGATGTGAGGAGAAGGTTGTTTTCCAACATTATGGACAATGTAAACGTTCAAATGAAAGCTCGGTTTGACCATTTTGCTGAGCTAGAATTCCTTTGTTTGGTCGATTGCACTAAATTGCTTGAGATGTCCAAACATATTGATGACCAAAAACTGCAGAGCCTATCAAGATATGGCAAATACTTTGACTTAGTTCGATTAAAATCTGATCTAATTGGATGTTATAGTTCAGAAATGGTGAGAAATGATTGCAAATCACCTACAGATCTACTAAACTTTTTGGCCAACAACGATCTCATGAAGACTGTTCCAGAGGCAGTGAAATTACTGAAGCTGGTTCTAACGATACCAGCTACAACGGCCTCTGTTGAGAGGTCCTTCTCTGCTTTAAAGCGCATAAAAACTCATAGCAGGAATCGGACCAGTCAAGGACGACTTTCCTCTTTGGCTGTTTTAGCTATTGAGAGAGAAAGACTGGTACAGTTGCATGAAAAAAACTGTGAAGATTTTCTTAATAAAGTTATTGAAAACTTTGTTAAAAAAGATAGAAGGATTGACCTTGTCTACAAATGAGGGAAATGAACAAGAACAGTCACAGTAAAAAAGTTTTGATTGTTAATATGTTAATATTTGTTAGATGTTTTATAATATAAGTTATTAAAGACCTATTTTAAACATAACAAAATGTTTTTTTCTTTTCTTTAAAGTTAATTTGCAATACCATATTCTGGTATTGCAATATATGATCAAACTTTAAAAAAATGCTTTATTCTCAAGGTCAACAGATTGCAGTTGAACTGGTGCTTTAGTGCAACGTTTCTTAACCGTGGCCCTCAAGTAGCCTCAACAGACCAGGTTTTCATTATAGATGAACCAGTGCACAATTGAAGTGCTCAGCTTAGCAGCAGTAATACCATGGATGGATTGTTTTCTAACCTGCTATCAACCATCAGCTGATTATTTCACCAATGCAGCACTGGTTCGGCTATAATGAAAGCCTGGTCTTTTGGGGTACTTGAGGACTTCAGTTGAGAAACAATGCTTTAGTTTAAATGCCTAATTTTACATTTTAATTTCAAAGGGACTTGAAGAAAAATTTCATTATCATCATAGAAAGTGGAGAAATTGCTGTCTCTGAGAAGGTAAGACCATGCACTCTTATTTTTTCATTTGTATAAATAGTGACCTTGTTGTCCTTCACTACGGTCTTTACTTTGTAAAATGTCCACCACAGCCTTTGTCTGTGCCTATACCTGTTCACCAGCTGCCACTGGTTCACAACATTTTTATATTTACTGAATAATGAAGGAATCTATAAGCATAATTTGCAGCATTGAAGTAAAAAGTATGTTTGAAACATATTTTAATGGGCCTGGATTTCTAGATCTCATAATCAGAGCAAGCATTTTGTTATCTGGCAAGAGTTTCTGTTACAATCCTTTAGACTAAAAACAGATGTTTACTAAGTTGACCAGTTTTCAAAGACACCATTGAAAGGGAGATGAAACCCATATGTTTTCTTTCATGATTTAGAAAGAGCATGCAATTTTAAATAACTTTCAAATTTACATCTAATATCTGATTTTTTTAATTCTTTTGATATCCTTTGTTGAAAAGCATATCTAAATATGCTCAGTATCTACTGAGCGTATTTAGATATGATTTTCAACAAAGGATATCTGGTTTTCTTCATTCTTTTGATATCCTTTGTTGTAATTCATATCTAAATATGCTCAGTAGCTACTAAGCATATTTAGATATGCTTTTCAACAAAGGATATCAAAAGAATGAAGAAAATCAGATATCCTTTGTTGAAAATCATATCTAAATAGGCTCAGTAGCTATTGAGCATATTTAGATATGCTTTTCAACAAAGGATATCAAAAGAATGAAGAAAATCAGATATCCTTTGTTGAAATTCATATCTAAATATGCTCAATAGCTACTGAGCATATTTAGATATGCTTTTCAACAAAGGATATCAAAACAATGAAGAAAATCATATATCCTTTGTTGAAAATCATATCTAAATATGCTCAGTAGATACTGAATGGTGGCTGCATATAGATATTGGGTCGCCCATGTGCAATTGCTATTTCTTCAACAAAGGATATCTAAAGAATGAAGGCGTATCCGATTCCTAGACACTGCCTCACCAGCCTCTGAAGTCACCGCACATCACTGAGAGGTTCCCTCTGTCTCACACATAGCCCCTTCCTCAGTACCTTATATACAGATATATAATATTATAGAGAGGTTCCCTCTGTCTCACACACAGCCCCATGCCCAGTACCTTATATACAGATATATAATTATAATAGAGAGGTCCAATCTGTCTCTCTCACACACACAGCCCCCTCCCCTGACCTTATATACAGATATATAATATTATAGAGGTTCCCTTTGTCTCACACAGTATCTTATATACAGTTATATAATATTATAGAGGTTCCCTCTGTCTCACACACAGCCCCCTCCTCAGTACCTTATATACAGATATATATTATTATAGAGGTTACCTTTGTCTCACACAGTATCTTATATACAGATATATAATATTATAGAGGTTCCCTCTGTCTCACACACAGCCCCCTCCTCAGTACCTTATATACAGATATATAATATTATAGAGAGGTTCCCTCTGTCTCACACACAGCCCCCTCCTCAGTACCTTATATACAGATATATAATTATAATAGAGAGGTCCAATCTGTCTCTCTCACACACACAGCCCCCTCCCCTGTACCTTATATACAGATATATAATATTATAGAGGTTCCCTTTGTCTCACACAGTATCTTATATACAGATATATAATATTATAGAGGTTCCCTCTGTCTCACACACAGCCCCCTCCTCAGTACCTTATATAGAGATATATAATATTATAGAGAGGTTCCCTCTGTCTCACACACAGCCCCCTCCTCAGTACCTTATATACAGATATATAATATTATATTTGTATTCTCTATCTGAATAATGAAAGAAAATTTTAGGGTTTAGTATCCCTTTAATATGTGGACCGGTCGGATTCCGGATTTATACACACCGGCCGGTCCACATATTGCAGGGCAGGCTGTCGCTTACTTACAGGCTCCACGGCTCCAGTCCAGTCTTTTTTTCATTTACAAACACAAAAAATAGGGGTTGCTGAGTTTTATAATAGCAGGTAATTACTCGGTATAATTATCCTTGTATAATAAATTAATAATTGTGGAATACCCCAGGAGTTATTACCTGTCGTCGGGTCTAAACAAACAGAACATGACAACTAGCTAGACTAATTGTATGGAGAGGCACAATTTAGTGTTGAAGGATTAGCTCCACGATGCAAGGTATCTATTAACTCAGCAAAAGAATAAATTGAATATAGTAAAGGTATATTATTCCATCATAGTTTCATTGCATTCACACATTACTAACTTTATTAAAAAATTCTATGTCACAGCCAGAAATAATCAGTCATACAATAGCTTAAGCTAAATTAAAAACACTTAAACCAGTTTGGTAGATAATATAAGATTAACAAAAAGATACTCATAAATAATAATTGTCAGCCAACAGGTAAATATGCCATTAAATATACTAAGCCTTTACAATCCGAGGGCTAAATTAAGATTATCGTTATAGTAAAAGATCTAACTGTAGGGCTGAAATGAATATTATTGATATGCCAGTAAACTAAAATTAAACCATGGTAAGCAAATTAAAAAAGGACAACAAGGAGAGACGAGACTGCTCCTGTCGGACCCCTGACGCGCGTTTCACAAAGAACACTTCCTCATAGGGGGTGCGGGCCGCTGCTATTGGATGCTCTTTATAACTCAAAATCGCCCACCTCACAGCGTGATTGGTTTCTATCAATAAGATAGTAGTGTTGGAATGGTTACCTAACGTGTCAATCAAATGGTGTAACTTGGCGTGTCATAGAGCTAATGACGAAAACAGAGGCGTGCTCAAATAGATGGTGTCAGTCAAATAGGAGTACCAATCAGCAACCTGTCTAGCTAGGTGTCAGAGGGGTAAATATCTTTCACCTAAGCTGATTGAAAGATCATATTTACAGCTGGACAGTGCGAATACAATTCTCATAGTTCTTAAAATAACTGACAGTCAGTAGTAGACTCACGGCAAATCAGAGACACATAGTTGCTCTCATGATTCCTTTCTTCTATTTAACAGAACTAGATGTATGTCTGTATTATTATATCTGATCGTATGTATGGTGTCATAATTAAGGGGATCGCAATATATAAGCTGCTTTCAAAGTCTGTCATCATTGTTTTGACGTTTATATTTGATAGTAGTTGCGTTAACATAGTAAATCTAAAAGGTGTTACGGACACTTAGTGATGGTTTTAAAAATAAAATGCATTGCTGCATAAATCTAATGAAGGAGCAAACAGACTATGTTTGTAACAGTACCTGGAGCATTCAGATGTTTTAATAAAGAATAAAGTTCCCATATACATTCCTACTATAAGACAATGAATCACAGATTTGGATTGGGAATTTTGGCATGAAATAAAAAAATATATATTTTTTGTATATTACTACATGCATAATAAATGCTTATGATCATATAATAGGTGAGTTAAATAAGAGGAAAGTGTATGATATAGCACATTTATTCAGTATTATATACATATAGTTAAATAATGAATGAATTAGACAGAAAAAGGAACATAAGTGAATTTCTATCAAATAATAAAATACAGAGAGATGCTAAAGATGTGAGTCAGTGATGGTGAGTGATGTAATAGTGTAGTATCATTATCATATATAGTCAATGCTGGGAAAAGGATAAGATGTGAGTCAGTGATGGTGAGTGATGTAATAGTGTAGTATCATTATCATATATAGTTAATGCTGGGAAAAGGATAAGATGTGAGTCAGTGATGGTGAGTGATGTAATAGTGTAGTATCATTATCATATATAGTCAATGCTGGGAAAAGGATAAGATGTGAGTCAGTGATGGTGAGTGATGTAATAGTGTAGTATCATTATCATATATAGTTAATGCTGGGAAAAGGATAAGATGTGAGTCAGTGATGGTGAGTGATGTAATAGTGTAGTATCATTATCACATATAGTTAATGCTGGGAAAAGGATAAGATGTGAGTCAGTGATGGTGAGTGATGTAATAGTGTAGTATCATTATCACATATAGTTAATGCTGGGAAAAGGATAAGATGTGAGTCAGTGATGGTGAGTGATGTAATAGTGTAGTATCATTATCACATATAGTTAATGCTGGGAAAAGGATAAGATGTGAGTCAGTGATGGTGAGTGATGTAATAGTGTAGTATCATTATCATATATAGTCAATGCTGGGAAAAGGATAAGATGTGAGTCAGTGATGGTGAGTGATGTAATAGTGTAGTATCATTATCATATATAGTCAATGCTGGGAAAAGGATAAGATGTGAGTCAGTGATGGTGAGTGATGTAATAGTGTAGTATCATTATCACATATAGTTAATGCTGGGAAAAGGATAAGATGTGAGTCAGTGATGGTGAGTGATGTAATAGTGTAGTATCATTATCACATATAGTTAATGCTGGGAAAAGAATAAGATGTGAGTCAGTGATGGTGAGTGATGTAATAGTGTAGTATCATTATCACATATAGTTAATGCTGGGAAAAGGATAAGATGTGAGTCAGTGATGGTGAGTGATGTAATAGTGTAGTATCATTATCACATATAGTCAATGCTGGGAAAAGGATAAGATGTGAGTCAGTGATGGTGAGTGATGTAATAGTGTAGTATCATTATCATATATAGTCAATGCTGGGAAAAGGATAAGATGTGAGTCAGTGATGGTGAGTGATGTAATAGTGTAGTATCATTATCATATATAGTCAATGCTGGGAAAAGGATAAGATGTGAGTCAGTGATGGTGAGTGATGTAATAGTGTAGTATCATTATCATATATAGTCAATGCTGGGAAAAGGATAAGATGTGAGTCAGTGATGGTGAGTGATGTAATAGTGTAGTATCATTATCACATATAGTTAATGCTGGGAAAAGAATAAGATGTGAGTCAGTGATGGTGAGTGATGTAATAGTGTAGTATCATTATCACATATAGTTAATGCTGGGAAAAGGATAAGATGTGAGTCAGTGATGGTGAGTGATGTAATAGTGTAGTATCATTATCACATATAGTCAATGCTGGGAAAAGGATAAGATGTGAGTCAGTGATGGTGAGTGATGTAATAGTGTAGTATCATTATCATATATAGTCAATGCTGGGAAAAGGATAAGATGTGAGTCAGTGATGGTGAGTGATGTAATAGTGTAGTATCATTATCATATATAGTCAATGCTGGGAAAAGGATAAGATGTGAGTCAGTGATGGTGAGTGATGTAATAGTGTAGTATCATTATCACATATAGTTAATGCTGGGAAAAGGATAAGATGTGAGTCAGTGATGGTGAGTGATGTAATAGTGTAGTATCATTATCATATATAGTCAATGCTGGGAAAAGGATAAGATGTGAGTCAGTGATGGTGAGTGATGTAATAGTGTAGTATCATTATCATATATAGTCAATGCTGGGAAAAGGATAAGATGTGAGTCAGTGATGGTGAGTGATGTAATAGTGTAGTATCATTATCATATATAGTCAATGCTGGGAAAAGGATAAGATGTGAGTCAGTGATGGTGAGTGATGTAATAGTGTAGTATCATTATCATATATAGTCAATGCTGGGAAAAGAATAAGATGTGAGTCAGTGATGGTGAGTGATGTAATAGTGTAGTATCATTATCATATATAGTCAATGCTGGGAAAAGGATAAGATGTGAGTCAGTGATGGTGAGTGATGTAATAGTGTAGTATCATTATCATATATAGTCAATGCTGGGAAAAGGATAAGATGTGAGTCAGTGATGGTGAGTGATGTAATAGTGTAGTATCATTATCACATATAGTTAATGCTGGGAAAAGGATAAGATGTGAGTCAGTGATGGTGAGTGATGTAATAGTGTAGTATCATTATCATATATAGTCAATGCTGGGAAAAGGATAAGATGTGAGTCAGTGATGGTGAGTGATGTAATAGTGTAGTATCATTATCATATATAGTTAATGCTGGGAAAAGAATAAGATGTGAGTCAGTGATGGTGAGTGATGTAATAGTGTAGTATCATTATCATATATAGTCAATGCTGGGAAAAGGATAAGATGTGAGTCAGTGATGGTGAGTGATGTAATAGTGTAGTATCATTATCATATATAGTCAATGCTGGGAAAAGAATAAGATGTGAGTCAGTGATGGTGAGTGATGTAATAGTGTAGTATCATTATCATATATAGTCAATGCTGGGAAAAGGATAAGATGTGAGTCAGTGATGGTGAGTGATGTAATAGTGTAGTATCATTATCATATATAGTCAATGCTGGGAAAAGGATAAGATGTGAGTCAGTGATGGTGAGTGATGTAATAGTGTAGTATCATTATCATATATAGTCAATGCTGGGAAAAGGATAAGATGTGAGTCAGTGATGGTGAGTGATGTAATAGTGTAGTATCATTATCATATATAGTCAATGCTGGGAAAAGGATAAGATGTGAGTCAGTGATGGTGAGTGATGTAATAGTGTAGTATCATTATCATATATAGTCAATGCTGGGAAAAGGATAAGATGTGAGTCAGTGATGGTGAGTGAATTAATAGTGTAGTATCATTATCATATATAGTCAATGCTGGGAAAAGGATAAGATGTGAGTCAGTGATGGTGAGTGATGTAATAGTGTAGTATCATTATCATATATAGTCAATGCTGGGAAAAGGATAAGATGTGAGTCAGTGATGGTGAGTGATGTAATAGTGTAGTATCATTATCATATATAGTCAATGCTGGGAAAAGGATAAGATGTGAGTCAGTGATGGTGAGTGATGTAATAGTGTATCATTATCATATATAGTCAATGCTGGGAAAAGGATAAGATGTGAGTCAGTGATGGTGAGTGATGTAATAGTGTAGTATCATTATCATATATAGTCAATGCTGGGAAAAGGATAAGATGTGAGTCAGTGATGGTGAGTGATGTAATAGTGTAGTATCATTATCATATATAGTCAATGCTGGGAAAAGAATAAGAGATAAAAAATAAGAATAAGAAATGAGTTTAAATAATTAAACTTAAGAAGTGTATAGTGAAAATGTTATAGAACAATGTTCATAACATGTGAGATATAGACAATATATGAGGGAAATGAGTTGATACTAATTGTGAACGTGTGAAGAAGGGGAAAAGTATAAATGTAACTAAAGAAGAATAATAATAAAGCATGTGAATGATTAAACTGTGCGAGAAAATAGTTAAAATAAGGTTTATAAGTATACAATATAATTGTTAAAGTCATTCATACCATTAGGTTTAACAGAATCTAACAAGTAGATCCACTTGCACTACATCTTTAATAGTGCGTTTTCAATATTGCCACCCCTAATTCCTAAGGATGCTTCTTGTATTACTGTATATTGTAATTCCGTGGTCATGCTATTATGGTATAATGAAAAATGTTTGGCAACTGAAGTCATTTTCTTGCCTCTGTTTTCATCTCTATTAGCATTCTTAATGTTATTGGCATGATCAAGGATCTGTGTCCTTACTTCTCTTGTCGTCATCCCAGCATAGGCCATTTTGCACGAACAATAAAGTACATATATGACACCTGTTGTTCTACAGGAGAAATAGGAAGATAATTGGTATACTCTGCCAGTTTGTTCAGTTATGGCTTTAGTTTCCCATACATATTTGCACGCAGAACATGTATTACAGGGATACATTCCTGGATCACTATCTTTTTTCTTTACAGATCTAACAAAGGGACTGGATACCAGCTTATCTATTAGATTGTTGTGTCTTTTGTACCCTACTGATAGTCTCTCTCCAATTGCAGACTTTAGTGTTGTGTCATTCTGCAATATTTTCCAATGATTGTTTATGATTCTGACTACTTGTGTCATCTGGGGATTGTACGTGGTTATCAATCTTGGATAAGACTCAGTCAGAGCTTTATCTTTAGGAACCAATAATTCCTCTCTTTGAATTCTTAATGCCTTGTACTTTGCTCTCTTCATCGATTTGTTGCTATACCCTCGTGTGATTAATCTCTGCATTAAAGCAATACTTTCTGTCATATATATTTCAGTATTAGAACAGTTACGGCGAAGACGTAAAAATTTGCCATAAGGTATAGCTTTTAAAGTACTGGGTGGATGGGCACTAGAGTTATGTAGGAGGGTATTGGTAGCTGTTTCATTCCTATAAATGGTGGTATTAATAAAACCATCATCATTCTTAAATATGGTCAGGTCTAAGAAACAGATTTTCTGTTGACTAGCTGAATAAGTCAATTGTATGTTCTTTTGGTTCTTATTTAATTTCTGCATAAATATTTCCAATTCAACAGATGTACCCTCCCAGATGAATAGCACGTTGTCTATATATCTTAACCACAAGGATATGTGGTCAGTATATAATTTTAATTGGTCTGAGAATACGGAGAATAGTTCCCAATCAAAAATCAATAAATTATATATTTACATTGTGGACATTTGTCCATACTTATTTCATCACTTTATATTATTACAGCGTACTTGTGGGGCAACATACAGCATACAATGACAGGTCCAAATAGTAAGACATACTAAGGCATTTCTAATGGCCATGCAGATAAGGATTGGGTTATAAAACACTATTTGCTCAGTCCTGATTTTGCTAGCATTAACAAAGTTATTGGGGCATCTAATATATTAGACCGGTAGGCTGTTTTGTTTTACGAATGTAGATGTATAACCGTTGCTTAGTTACGGTATTCTCTTTTAATTTAGCTTTTTCAGTTGGCCTGTTGGGGCTTCCTTAGTGCCGCCTGGCGCATGCGCAGTTGCGCTTGGCAGACGCTTCCGGAAGTAACGGCAGGCAGATCTGGACGTTTGCACATGGTAAGAGGGTTTATATTGGGGTATGTGTGATATTGTTTTTTATGTTTGACAAAGGGGGAGACCCCGAAACGTTACAGCTGATTAAATACCACTGAGGTGTTTATGTCAAGTCCTACGAGTGCGGTCTCAGTTATTTTTGCTTTTGCATATATATATATATATATATATATATATACACACACACGTTTATGTATGTGTGTGTGTATGTATATATATATATATTATAAAAATGGATGCTCCTACATCGATCAGTTGCACATAAATCTCCAATATACAATTAAATAGAAAAAGTGAAAAAAATAAAAACATTGAAACATAAATTGTAGTAGAAATATAGTTTATTGAATAAATTACAAACATTCTATTTCTAAAGTACACACGTCCTCAGCAAAACCATAACACTCTACTTGGTGATAACCAACATATATGTCTCTCTCTTGTAACTCATTCACAGGACATACGTTTATTATTTTCCCCCTTTGCATGTAAGACTTTGCCTGGGGAAGGTTTAGCTTTGCAAAGGCAGTAGGGTGCTTGTAAAGGATTTTGCACTGATAAAAATACCTTACATGCAAAGGTGGAAATAACAAATGGAAAATATCTCCATGAAATTGAGTTCTAATTATTTTTTTACATACAGATATGCAACAGGGTTAGCCTTTAAAAAATCAACATTATAAATTATAAAAGCAAGTAGGGTGCTTTCTAACATCATCTTTTTAATGGTACAAAATGACATGCTGGGTAACAAAGGATTGTAATATACAAAAGAAAAGTAAAAATGTATGTAGCAGGGTTAGCCAATAAAAGGCATAAAGGATAGATAAATACATTTCGTAGCTTTTTGTATTTTCGATCTATTCTTTTATGCTAACCCTGTTGCATAGCTGTATGTTTACAATTAGAAGACCGCAATTGCATGCAGAGATTTTGCGTTTATTATTTACCCCCTTTGCATGTAAGACTTTGCCTGGGGAAGGTTTAGCTTTGCAAAGGCAGTAGGGTGCTTGTAAAGGATTTTGCACAGATAAAAATACCTTACATGTAAAGGTGGAAATAACAAATGGAAAATATCTCCATGAAATTGAGTTCTAATTATTTTTTTTACATACAGATATGCAACAGGGTTAGCCTTAAAAAAATCAACATTATAAATTATAAAAGCAAGTAGGGTGCTTTCTAACATCATCTTTCTAATGGTGCAAAATGACATGCTGTGTAACAAAGGATTGTAATATACAAAAGAAAAGTACAAATGTATATAGCAGGGTTAGCCTTAAAAAGAGACTAGAGTGTTTTTGTAGGTACGATAAGTAAAATTTCTCGTATTTCAAGATCCAAATTTCCTGCAGAGTATCAGTGAAAGACTTTATGAAAAATAAATGTTAAAAAGAGAAGTAGCAGGGTTAGCCTATAAAGTAAAAATAAATTGCTAATTATAAAAGCAAGTAGGGTGCTTTCTAAGGTATAAAAAATATAAATTCCATTATTGCCTGCAGAGGATCAATGGAACACAATATAAAATATACATTTACAAATAGATATGTAGCATGGGTAGCCTATAATTTAAAAATATGGATGATAATTATAAAATAAGTAATTGTAAGTGCAAAATTACACAGACTTACTATAAAATGGGAACATTATAATTTTTTTAAATAAATTAAATTATTTTTTAATAGTGAAAATGTTCATGCAAGGGGAGCAAAATAAATATGCTACAATTATGTGGGTGCACTAAAATATATTAGACAGGGAAGCACTATAATGTGGCACCAATCCAACTGACATGAAAGGGAACAGCTCCTGCTCTAAATGCTATTCAGCAGAGCTGCTTCCTTTCATGCTGTGCCTGCTTGTAATTTATAAAGACAATGGTGCACGTCTGAGGGGGAGTCACGTGCACGTGCAAGGGGGAGTCACGTGCACGTGCAAGGGGGGGTCACGTGCACGTGCAATGGGTCACGTGCACACTCACATGCACACACAATGGGGGAAAAATGCAAATAGGCTCATCTTGGATTGGAAGATAAAATTTGTCACTCGCAGTGAGCCCATCCTCCTCTAGGCGTGGGACAAGCCTCAGAACAATTGGTAAAACAGACAGGAGAAAAGTAAGTTTTATAATCATTTTACTAAGTTTTTATGTTGAATGCTCATATACATTATAAACTTAATCCTCTATGTGGCTGTATATTTATTTTAGTTTTGTATTTTGTGCTGTGCTCATTGGTCCTTTAAGTATTAATACATTTGGTTTAAAAGTTGCACCAAACACTTCACATTGAAGATGAACACATTTATTTAAAGGGACAGTCAAGTCCAAAAAAACTTTCATGATTCAAATAGGGCATGTAATTTTAAACAACTTTCCAATTTACTTTTTATCACCAATTTTGCTTTGTTTTCTTGGTATTCTTAGTTGAAAGCTAAACCTAAAAGGTTCATATGCTAATTTCTTAGACCTTGAAGGCCACCTCTAACATGAAAGCATTTTGACAGTTGTTCACCACTAGAGGGCATTAGTTCATGTGTTTCACATAGATAACATTGAGCTAACGCACGTTAATTTACCGAGGTGTGAGCACTGATTGGCTAAAATGCAAGTCTGTCAAATGAACTGAAATAAGGGGGCAGTCTGCAGATTCTTAGATACAAGGTAATTTACAAAGATAAAACGTGTATTATAATAACTGTGTTTTGTTATGCAAAACTGGGGAATGGGTAATAAAGGTATTATCTATCTTTTTAAACAACAACATTTCTGGTGTTGACTGTCCCTTTAAGTATATTTTCTGATATTGCAGAACTCAGAGTGCTGTATATAAGTATCCTTTGTAGTAGACTTTACCTACTAACATAGATATCATTTTTTGTTTTGATACATAGCACTTTAGATACATAATAGGCATATAACAAATTATTTTAGAAAATATTGAAAGTTCTGAAAATAAATTATGTAGTGCCATTGTTATTTTTCTTTAGAAATAAACTTTACTTTGGGTCTCTAGACAAAACAGATATATTTTTGTGAGCACATAAAGACACATTCCTTAACAAAACTACATGTGTTGTGCTTTTTACTTTTAAAAAAAATATTTGGGGTCTTGTGAAAAGTGATTCTCTTTCAAATAAGGGACCTTTGTGATCTTTGGCTAGTAAAGAAGCTGAGATTGATGGGTTTGACCACCCTCCCCCCATCCAGCTGAATTCACTACCAGTCACTCCCTGGTTCTGACCCTACTGTGATGTCACCATGCGAATGTGTGTGATGTCACTGGCACTACCGTGTAGCCTTCGGAGCACTACCCCCTATACCAGCACCAATCAGTCTGTAGTGTGCGGATCACAGACAACTGCGTCATATTAGTGATCCCCCCTTAATGACACAATGGGACACCATACGCACACAGACAGCAATACACATAATGATATGTTGTCATCCTGCAAATTAAAGGGGTTAACCTATGAAATTTGAGCAATTAATAATATGATAATCAAATTTCATTTATCTTTGTAATTACGTGTTTGTACCTTTAAGAAATATAAATATAACAATCTGTTTATTGCAAGTCATGAAATTATTAGTGATGTGAAAACAATTTGCATTAAATCACATTAAGTGTCATCAGAATTGAAAGAACGTTCTAGTATAAAAAAAAATATGTTTTAGCAACTTATTGTGAAACAAATTCCTTTCTTTTAAATTGCATTTAACCCTTGCTAGTGGGTAAAATACATAAACAAAGTTGTACTCCTAATATTTCATGTGATGTCATCAGATACACAAATTACAGAGCACTACAGAACATTTATCAGAGTTTACAAACCTGCCCTGGTCACTACAGTCTGGGACATAAAGAGTTAACAGGCAGAGCACACAGTTACGTAACTGCCACGCCCTTGTGCTGAATAGGAAGATAATGTAAGTTTCGTTTCCTGCTGCTGAATTCAAGAATGGCGACTGCTGATCTGAGAGAGGAGCTAACCTGCCCCATCTGCCTGAGCATTTATACAGATCCTGTAACTCTCAGCTGTGGCCATAACTTCTGCCTGGGCTGTATTGAGAGTGTGCTGGGTACCCAGGAGGGGTCTGGGCTTTATACCTGTCCTGAGTGCAGAAAGGGATTCAGTAACCGACCTGAGCTGCAGAGGAACATAGCGCTGTGTAATGTAATGAAGCATTTACAGATTACTCAGCCAGAGCAAATAGACACTGGGGTCTTCTGCACTTACTGTGTTCACTCTCCTGTACCTGCTGCTAAATCATGTCTGCTGTGTGAGGCTTCTCTGTGTGACACCCACCTGAGGGTACACAGCAAGTCTGAGGAACACGTCTTAACTGAACCCACCACTTCCTGGGGTAACAGAAAATGCTACAAACACAAGAAGCTGCTGGAATATTACTGCACTGAGGATGCTGCCTGTATCTGTGTGTCCTGCTCCCTGGCCGGAGAGCACAGGGGACACCAGGTGGAGCTGCTGAATGAGGCTTCTGAGAAGAAGAAAGAGAAACTGAGAGATGTTCTGCAGAAACTGACCACAAAGAGAGAGAAGACTGAGAAAAGAGCCCAGAGTCTGCAGGAGCACAGGAGAGGGGTGCAAGAGAAAGCAGCTGGTGTAACAGAGCGACTCACTGCCCTGATTAGGGACATCAGGAAACAGCTGGAAGACCTAGAGAAGCGAGTCCTGAGTGACATCACCCGGCAGCAGGAGCAGGTTTTACTCACAATCTCTGATGTGATCCAGCAGCTGGAAAAAGAGAAGGACGAGCTGACCAGGAAGATGAGTCACATTGAGGAGCTGTGCAACATGACTGACCCATTAACTGTCCTACAAGAACAGGAATCACACAGAGATGACTTTTGTGGTGCTGAGAAGGGAGATAATGAGGTCACACAGAGAGGTGATAAACAGGTCCCTGCTGGGGGGGATTTAGATGAGGGTCTGATCTCAGTGACCTTATACAGAGGTTTAGCTGATATTGTGACTGATGTACAGAGAGAGATCTATGTGCAGGTGACATCAGACATATTACTGGATATAAACACAGCTAATAATAATGTTATTGTATCAGGTGACCTGAAAACTGCATCCTGCTCAGTTATAAACCAGCAGCGACCAGAAACACCAGAGAGATTTACAGATTATGCTCAGGTATTAAGCACCAGGAGCTTTTCCTCAGGACGACATTCCTGGGAAGTGCAGATCAGTATATCAGGGGGCTGGAGTGTAGGGGTTTGTTATACCAGTATGGAGAGGGGAGGACGTCAGTCTGTGATAGGAGATAATAACAAGTCCTGGTGTTTGTGGGGTTATAATAAAGATCTTTACATGACACATAACACAATAGAAACCTCATTACACCCCCCTCTATCATGTGACACAGTAAGAATACTGCTGGATTATGAGGCTGGGCGTCTGACCTTTTATGAGCTGTGTGACCCGATCAGACACTTACACACCGTCACTGTCACCTTCACTGAGCCTCTTCATGCTGCATTCTGTGTATGGGATGATGCCTGTGTGAGAATCCTGCACTAGATACACTGATAATAATAATAATAATGCTGCATTCTGTGTATATAAAGATGGTACCTGTGTGAGAATCCTGCACTAGATACACTGTCACATAATAATAATGCTGTATTCTGTGTATATAAAGATGGTACCTGTGTGAGAATCCTGCACTAGATACACTGTCACATAATAATAATGCTGCATTCTGTGTATATAAAGATGGTGCCTGTGTGAGAATCCTGCACTAGATACACTGTCACATAATAATAATGCTGCATTCTGTGTATATAAAGATGGTGCCTGTGTGAGAATCCTGCACTAGATACACTGTCACATAATAATAATGCTGCATTCTGTGTATATAAAGATGGTGCCTGGGTGAGAATCCTGCACTAGATACACTGTCACATAATAATAATGCTGCATTCTGTGTATATAAAGATGGTACCTGTGTGAGAATCCTGCACTAGATACACTGTCACATAATAATAATGCTGCATTCTGTGTATATAAAGATGGTGCCTGGGTGAGAATCCTGCGCTAGATACACTGTCACATAATAATAATGCTGCATTCTGTGTATATAAAGATGATGCCTGTGTGAGAATCCTGCGCTAGATACACTGTCACATAATAATAATTCTTCATTCTGTGTATATAAAGATGGTGCCTGTGTGAGAATCCTGCACTAGATACACTGTCACATAATAATAATGCTGCATTCTGTGTATATAAAGATGATGCCTGTGTGAGAATCCTGCGCTAGATACACTGTCACATAATAATAATGCTGCATTCTGTGTATATAAAGATGGTGCCTGTGTGAGAATCCTGCACTAGATACACTGTCACATAATAATAATGCTGCATTCTGTGTATATAAAGATGGTGCCTGTGTGAGAATCCTGCACTAGATACACTGTCACATAATAATAATGCTGCATTCTGTGTATATAAAGATGGTGCCTGGGTGAGAATCCTGCGCTAGATACCCTGTCACATAATAATAATGCTGTATTCTGTGTATATAAAGATGGTCCCTGTGTGAGAATCCTGCACTAGATACACTGTCACATAATAATAATGCTGCATTCTGTGTATATAAAGATGGTGCCTGGGTGAGAATCCTGCACTAGATACACTGTCACATAATAATAATGCTGCATTCTGTATATATAAAGATGCTGACTGGGTGAGAATCCTGCGCTAGATACACTGTCACATAATAATAATGCTGCATTCTGTGTATATAAAGACGGTGCCTGTGTGAGAATCATGCACTAGATACACTGTCACATAATAATAATGCTGCATTCTGTGTATATAAAGATGGTGCCTGTGTGAGAATCCTGCGCTAGATACACTGTCACATAATAATAATGCTGCATTCTGTGTATATAAAGATGGTGCCTGGGTGAGAATCCTGCACTAGATACACTGTCACATAATAATAATGCTGCATTCTGTGTATATAAAGATGGTACCTGTGTGAGAATCCTGCACTAGATACACTGTCACATAATAATAATGCTGCATTCTGTGTATATAAAGATGGTGCCTGTGTGAGAATCCTGCACTAGATACACTGTCACATAATAATAATGCTGCATTCTGTGTATATAAAGATGGTGTCTGTGTGAGAATCCTGCACTAGATACACTGTCACATAATAATAATGCTGCATTCTGTGTATTTAAAGATGGTGCCTGTGTGAGAATCCTGCACTAGATACACTGTCACATAATAATAATGCTGCATTCTGTGTATATAAAGATGGTGCCTGGGTGAGAATCCTGCGCTAGATACACTGTCACATAATAATAATGCTGCATTCTGTGTATATAAAGATGGTGCCTGTGTGAGAATCCTGCACTAGATACACTGATAATAATAATAATGCTGCTGCCTGTGAGCCAGTGATGTCTGTGTATTGTGCACATTGTGTATGAACTGGGGATGAAATAAAATAAGATATTTGTGCATGAAAGTCTGGTCTCCTTATGTTACTATAAGCAGGTGTAGGCAGGGGGCCATCAGGGGAAGGGGTCCTACCTGACTGGTATTTTACTGGTAGCAGCTAGTTCCCATCCCTCTAAAGGACCTTCTGACATCACAGCTGTCACATGACTACACTGATCACATGGTACAGAGAGATGAGGAAGCAGAAGGGTGGGAGATTCAAAATCAAATCAATCGGAAACTGCTGATTTACTTCTGCAGCTGTGTGTTTTGTATTGTGTACTGTCTATTGTATGTTATGTACTGTCTATTGTATGTTGTGTACTGTGTGTTATGTATCGTGTACTGTGTGTTATGTACTGTGTATTGTGTGTTATGTACTGTGTGTTTTGTACTGTGTATTGTGTGTTTTGTACTGTGTATTGTGTACTGTGTGTTGTGTACTGTGTGTTATGTACTTTGTACTTTGTATTATGTACGGTGTATTGTGTTATGTACTGTGTACTGTGTGCTATGTACTGTGTATTGCGTACTGTTTATTGCATACTGTTTATTGCGTACTGTGTGTTATGTACTAAGTGCTATGTACTGTGTATTACGTACTGTTATATTGTGTGCTATGTACTTTGTATTGCGTACTGTTATTTTTTGTGTACTGTGTGTTATTTACTGTGTATTGTGTACTGTGTGTTATTTACTGTATATTGTGTACTGTGTGTTATGAATTGTGTACTGTGTGTTATGTACTGTTTTATTTACTGTGTATGTTGTTATATTTACTGTATATTGTGTACTTTGTGTTATGTATTGTGTACTGCAGTTAGGGTAATAGGGGTTAAGGGCTGGTGCAGTTAGGGTGATAGGGGATAAGGGCTGGTGCAGTTAGGGTAATACGGGATGGGGGCAGGTGCAGTTAGGGTAATAGGGGATAAAGGCAGATGAAGTTAGGGTAATAGGGGTAAGAGCAGGTACAGTTAGGGTAATAGGGGATAAGGGCTGGTGCAGTTAGGGTAATAGGGGTAAGAGCAGGTACAGTTAGGGTAATAGGGGATAAGGGCTGGTGCAGTTAGGGTAATAGGGGTAAGAGCAGGTACAGTTAGGGTAATAGGGGATAAGGGCAGGTGCAGTTAGGGTAATAGGGTATAAGGGCAGGTGCAGTTAGGGTAATAGGGGATAAGGGCGGATGCAGTTAGGGTTATAGGGGATAAGAGCAGGTGCAGTTAGGGTAATAGGGGATAAGGGCAGATGCAGTTAGGGTAATAGAGGATAAGGTCAGGTGCAGTTAGGGTAATAGGGGATAAGAGCAGGTGCAGTTAGGGTAATAGGGGATAAGGGCAGGTGCAGTTAGGGTAATAGAGGATAAGGGCAGGTGCAGTTAGGGTAATAGGGGATAAGGGCAGGTGCAGTTAGGGTAATAGGGGATAAGGGCAGGTGCAGTTAGGGTAATAGGGGATAAGGGCAGGTGCAGTTAGGGCAATAGGGGATAAGGGCAGGTGCAGTTAGGGCAATAGGGGATAAGGGCAGGTGCAGTGAGGGTAATAGGGGGTAAGGGCTGGTGCAGTTAGGGTAATAGGGGATAAGGGCTGGTGCAGTTAGGGTAATAGGGGATAAGGACAGGTGCAGTGAGGGTAATAGGGGGTAAGGGCTGGTGCAGTTAGGGTAATAGGGGGTAAGGGCAGGTGCAGTTAGGGCAATAGGGGATAAGGGCAGGTTCAGTTAGTGTAATAGGGGATAAGGGCTGGTACAGATAGGGTTAATAGGGGATAAGGGCAGGTGGAGTTAGGGTAATAGGGGATAGGGGCAGGTGCAGTTAGTGTAATAGGGGATAAGGGCTGGTGCAGATAGTGTTAATAGGGGATAACAGCAGGTGCAGTTAGGGTAATAGGGGATGGGGGCAGGTGCAGTTAGGGTAACAGGGGATAAGAGCAGGTGCAGCTAGGGTAATAGGAGATAAGAGCAGGTGCAGTTAGGGTAATAGGGGATAAGGGCTGGTGCAGTTAGGGTAATAGGGGATAAGGGCTGGTGCAGTTAGGGTAATAGGGGATAAGGGCTGGTGCAGTTAGGGTAATAGGGGATAAGGGCAGGTACAGTTAGGGTAATAGGGGATAAGGGCAGGTGCAGTTAGGGTTAATAGGGGATAAGGGCTGGTGCAGTTAGGGTAATAGGGGATAAGGGCAGGTGCAGTAAGGGTTAATAGGGGATAAGGGCTGGTGCAGTTAGGGTAATAGGGGATAAGGGCAGGTGCAGTTAGGGTTAATAGGGGATAAGGGCAGGTGCAGTTAGGGTAATAGGGGATAAGGGCTGATGCAGAGAGGGTTAATAGGGGATAAGGGCAGGTGCAGTTAGGGTAATAGGGGATAAGGGCTGATGCAGAGAGGGTTAATAGGGGATAAGGGCAGGTGCAGTTAGGGTAATAGGGGATAAGGGCAGGTGCAGTTAGGGTAATAGGGGATAAGGGCAGGTGCAGTTAGTGTAATAGGGGATAAGGGCAGGTGCAGTTAGGGTAATAGGGGATGGGGGCAGGTGCAGTTAGTGTAATAGGGGATAAGGGCAGGTGCAGTTAGGGTTAATAGGGGATAAGGGCAGGTGCAGTTAGGGTAATAGGGGATAAGGGCTGATGCAGAGAGGGTTAATAGGGGATAAGGGCAGGTGCAGTTAGGGTAATAGGGGATAAGGGCTGATGCAGAGAGGGTTAATAGGGGATAAGGGCAGGTGCAGTTAGGGTAATAGGGGATAAGGGCAGGTGCAGTTAGGGTAATAGGGGATAAGGGCAGGTGCAGTTAGTGTAATAGGGGATAAGGGCAGGTGCAGTTAGGGTAATAGGGGATGGGGGCAGGTGCAGTTAGTGTAATAGGGGATAAGGGCAGGTGCAGTTAGGGTAATAGGGGATGGGGGCAGGTGCAGTTAGGGTAATAGGGGATGGGGGCAGGTGCAGTTAGGGTAATAGGGGATAAGGGCAGGTGCAGTTAGGGTAATAGGGGATAAGGGCAGGTGCAGATAGGGTAATAGGGGATAAGGGCAGGTGCAGTTAGGTAATAGGGGATAAGGGAAGGTGCAGTTAGGGTAATAGGGGATAAGGACAGGTGTAGTTAGGGTAATAGGGGGTAAGGGCAGGTGCAGTTAGGGTAATAGGGGATAAGGGCTGGTGCAGTTAGGGTAATAGGGGATAAGGGCGGCTGCAGTTAGGGTAATAGGGGATAAGGGCAGGTGCAGTTAGGGTAATAGGGGATAATACTGAGAGTCTGTAGGAGGAGGGGGTGGGCAAAATTAATTAAAATTAAAATTTCATGCTCTATCTGAATCGCGAAAGAAAAAAATTGGGTTCAGTGCCCTTTTAAGGGGGGTCATAAGAGCGGGCTGATTTATGAGGATTCTTATATACCAAAAACCGACGATGTTACAGACGTGAAAATTGGTTTTAGATTTTCCTTTAAAAATAAAGAAATACGTGTTTTAACATTTCCAAAAAATCCACTTAAGGGGGGTCAAAAGGAGGGGGGAGATGTGAAAATTGGTATTTAGATTACGAGAACTAACGAAAACTCAAGAAGTTCATGTCAGCAAGGGTGCAACCCGAACAGGCACACACGTGAGTTCACATGTCGTTGCGAGTGGTCAGGTTTTTCGCTATTTTTTACAAATCACAAAATCCACGTGAGCGAAGCCGCGGGCAACAGCTAGTATCTAATATAGAGGTAACAGATTAAGGTTATATCTAATACAGAAGTGTCAGTTTATGGTGATGTGCAATATGAAGGTAACAGCTTATGAAGGTGTTTAATAGATGGGTAACATTCTATGATTATACCTAATAGAGGTAACAACTGTTGACTACATGTAATACATAGGTAACAATTTGTGGCTATATCTAATATAGAGGTAACTTCTTATAGATATGTCTGTCTGTACAGTATGTGTGTGTATATTTACTTTATTTACTAAGTGCCAAGAAATTCCCCAGCACTGGCCATGTGTACAACTGATACAGCAATACAATGCATGTAAGCGACAAGAGGTGATGTTAGAAGATACAAGGAGCAGGTCATTGTTGGACCTTAGGGGGTAGGCTGGAGTATACAGTATATGTTAACCTCTTAATGACAACTGACGTACCAGGTACGTCATGCAAAAAACGAATAGTTAATGACAATAGACGTACCTGGTATGTCAGTTGTCTAACAGAGTGCTGGAAGCGATCGCAATCGCTTCCAGCAGCTCTCAGGGTATTGCAGTGACGCCTCGATATGGAGGCATCCTGCAATACCTTTTTACAAGCCTCTGATGCAGAGAGAGCCACTCTGTGGCCCTCTCTGCACCGGTAGCAATGGTGCCATTCGTTGGTGGGTGGGAGCGTAACAGGGAGACTGGTGGGCGGCCCATCGCTACCTGGCATCCGATTCCTGTAAGTGCAATGTGTACGCCGGGAGCGTGCGGGGCTGTGTGCGCAATCGGTGTAGATTCCAAGCGGGGGCATCTGAGGACTGTCCGTTCTCCTATGGTCCCTAAATAGAAGCCGTGTGTTGACATTTCTGAATTGTGTAAGAATGCCCATATTCAATATTCATATTCAGCTTCTATTTAGGGACCATAGGAGAACGACAGTCCTCAGATGCCCCCGCTTAGAATCTACACCACACGCATTATAATAAATATATATGACCGGAGCTGAAGATATGTGCGCGGCATCTTAGTGCATAACCGTGAGTGATAACAGTATGTGCAGCTGGACGTGTTGTGCGTGAATACTGCGGTATACCGTGCATTGTGTGTTAGTTTGCTTTACTCCCCGTATGTAGTAGTACATGCCAGCAGCCTCCTCCTTGTAGCTTGTGACTAATAAGCAGGGTGCTCTACTAGTTATCAAAGTTTACATTGCATATAATGTACTATATACGCAATATTCTCCAAGCTTTTGTGCACGTCTCGTTTGCTCAATTATCCCCTTAGCGATACGCTATGTTGCAGCATTGTGGGCTGTGCGTGAGTATGAGCATTGAATATGGGCATTACAGCTATGTTAGAAAGCATGATCATACTCACGCACAGCCCACAATGCTGCAACACATAATAACAGCCAACTTGTGGGGCTCAGTCTGAAAACGGAGGGGGACAGCTGGCAGGCAAGTAAACAATTAGAAGGGGGAACAGGGTGCTGGGCACGGGGCCCAGTGAGTGAGATTCCCTATTCCCCTGCACAGTGGAACAGTCACGGAGGGGATTGTAATTGACATGTATTAGCAGCTCCAGCATGGGGGCTGGCTATAAGGACACTAGCTAGGGAGCGAGGAAAAACTCCTTGCTTTGTAGCTAGTGTGTCCTACGAACGTATTCTTATGGAGTGAAACTTTGTCATCAATTTTAGAAGCTTTAGCAGAAAAATTGCTAATACATGTCAATTACAAACTTTATATTCTTTGAATTCTTTATTTAAATACCCCATATTTTTTTGAGTGCATAATGTCCCTTTAAGTGTAAGAAAATAGAAAAATGGTCTGGTCATTAAGGGGTTAATTAGTGAGGATATGTAGTGAAATTACCAGGGAGTGAATTAGCTGCATAATGGTGTCAGCGCTCAGATATGGATGAATATGGAAATATTACGTAGGTGGTTGCGGCAGGATGAAGAGAGCAGTTGGATGTGGAGGATGAAGGAAGGATTGGTGTCAAGTGTAACTCAGAGGCAGCAGGTTTGGGGTGATGTCGTCTACAGTGATAGAAAAGTCAGAAATCAGAGTAGAGCTACAGGGGGGATTAGAAGGAGCTCAGTCTTGGGCATGTTAATGTTTAGAGGGTGAGAGGCCATTCATGAAGAAATGCCAGATAAGCAGTCACTGACATCAGAAAGGACAGAGGGAGAGAGTAGGGGTAGATCTGAGTGTCATCAGCATACAGGTGATATTTGAAGCCATAGCTACAGATAAGTTTACCCATTGAAGTACAAATGGAGAAGAGTAGAGGACCCAGGACAGAGCCTTGAGATATTCCAACAGACCGAGGCATTTAAGAGGCGTAGGAGTAGTCAGAAAATGACACACAGAAGGATCTGTTAGAAAGATAAGAGTGGACCCAAAAGAGACCCGTGCCACAGAGACCAAGAGAGCTGAGAGTCTGTAGGAGGAGGGGGTGGTCAACAGTATCAATGGCAGCTGAGAGGTCAAGTAAGATGAGTATAGAGTAGGGACCATTACTTTTAGCAGAAAGAAGATCATTAGTAACCTTGGTGAGGGCAGTTTCAGTTGAGTGTTGGAGATGAAAGTCAGATTGCAGGTGGTCAAGCAAGGAGCTGGATGACAGGAAGAGGGTTAGGGGGTCATAAACTAGTTTTTCCAGGAGTTGTGATGTTAGAAGAAGCAGTGATATGGTGAGGTAGTTTGCAGGAGAATAAGGCTCAAGAGAGGGTTTTTTGAGTATGGGAGTGACCTTTGTATGTTTGAAAGAAGATGGGAATGAACTGGAAGAAAGGGATAGGTTGAAGATGTGAGTAATAATAATACACTTAAATAGTTTGTAAAGCGCAATGTATGAACCGCAGTAGTAAAAAACAAACACCAGGCTCCCAATCAATCAATCTTATTTAACACTTATGAAAATATATTTTATCGCATGATATTGTGTACACATACACCTTAAATTGCTATGGAAACTCTGCTACCTGAATGGAATTTTAGCTTTCTATTCACTGTGCATTCGCATTATCTAACAGGAATAATTTTTAATGTGGCCCCTCCTAGACATCTATTACCTGAGACATATCTGCGTTAAGAGCACCATTCTCCTGATTCAGCAATAAATATTAACCATCCCCTGCTAGTGGTATTGAAGAACAATATATTGTGCATTAACAGTCTTAAGGTTTCATGTTGCTTGCATTTCTGGTCTACACTTGTAATCTAGGGCATAGTGGTTAAACCCTTAACGCCGTTAGGATGTTCCATGGTGTCCTACCTTCACTGGGCTTTAGCGTCATTAGGACAGCATGGAACGTCCTAGCCGTTCTGCTGTACTGAAGCAGCTATGACTTCCTAACTGGGATCGTTGACTGGAGAGCTTGCCTGACGTCATAGACACTTTCCCCCCAGACCCGATCCCCTCATTGAAATCACACGAACGCATGTACGATCGCATGATTTCAGTTTGTTACTAATTTGTTTACATACAAACTTTGTTTCAATGTAACAAATGAGTACCAGCAGGTAAGGGTTAAAGGGACCAACTAATTCAAAATTGTATTGTTTATAAAGATAGATGATCCCTTTATTACTGATTCCCTAGTTTTGTATAACCAACACTGTTATATTAAAGGGACACTGAACCAAAAAAATGTATTTCATGATTCAGATAGAGCATGAAATTTTAAGCAACTTTCTAATTTACTCCTATTATCACGTTTTCTTCATTCTCTTGGTATCTTTATTTGAAATGCAAGAATGTAAGTTTAGATGCCGGACCATTTTTGGTGAACAACCTGGGTTGTTCTTGCTGATTGGTGGATACATTGATCCACCAATAGAAAAGTGCAGTCCAGAGTTCTGAACCAAAAAAAAACGTAGATACCTTCTTTTTTAAATAAAGATAGCAAGAGAACGAAGAAAATTTGATAATAGGAGTAAATTAGAAAGTTGCTTAAAATTGCATGCTCTATCTGATTTCCGAAAGAAAAAATTTGGGTTCAGTGTCCCTTTAATACACGTTTTACCTCTGTCATTACCTTGTTTCTAAGCCACTGCAGACTGCTCCTTATCTCAGTTATATTAATATACTTTTTACCTCTGTGGTTACCTTGTGTCTAACCCTCTGCAGACTGCTCCTTATCTCAGCTATATTAATATACTTTTTACCTATGTAATTACCTTGTATCTAAGCCTCTGCAGACTGCCCCTTATCTCAGTTATATTAATACACGTTTTACCTCTGTGATTACCTTGTATCTAAGCCACTGCAGACTGCTCCCTTATCTCATTGGTTTTTACAATCTTGCAGTTTAACCAATCAATGCTGGTTCTTGTATAACCATCATCATTCTCCACGGGAGTGAACACAATTTTATCTATATGGCACACATGAACTGCCACTGTCTGTAGTGCATGGGAGTGAACACAATTTTATCTATATGGCACACATGAACTAGCACTGTCTGTTGTGCAAGATGTAAAAAGCACCGAGACAAGAGGTGGCCTGCAGGGGCTTAGAAGCAGGCAAATTTAGAGGTTATAAAGTGTATAAATATGACAATACTGGTTATGCAATGCTGCAGAATGGGTAGGGAAGGTGTTAT
The DNA here is from genome assembly GCF_027579735.1 of Bombina bombina. Lineage (NCBI taxonomy): Eukaryota > Metazoa > Chordata > Amphibia > Anura > Bombinatoridae > Bombina > Bombina bombina. Next base: position 593,583,168 of record NC_069505.1, on the reverse strand, counting down.
CTATTTTTTTAAACCATAGACAAATCAAGTAGAATCTCTCTTTAAAGGGACAGTAAAGTCAAAAGTAAACTTTTACAAATCAGATAGAAAATACAGGGCTGGAGCACTAATTTATTGCACGCACACAAACGGATAAATTCGCCTGTTTACTGGTGCACGATAAATAACCAGCCATTACAAGTGGCTGATTAATGCTACTGCAAGCTCGCGGTAGCAATTAGCGCTCCATTACTTAATCAGAGGTCAGACCTCTGGTTCATTTTTAAAATATCCTCCAATTGCCCCCAAACTAAAGTGTGAGGTCCCTTTTTGTAAAATAAATAAATAAATAAAAATAGTAGCATAAAATAGTTTTATTTTAAAACAAGTCATGTAGCAGTTTTAAGAGGTTAAAGTCTGGGGGGCTAGAAAAAAAAAGCACAGAAAAGTGCCTTTGTATTGTGGTCTATGGGAACTGTGTGTTCCCTGTAAATATATATGTATATGCTTTTATATATATATATCTATGTGTTACTATGTGTATATACATATATATTTATGTGTTACTATGTGTATATACATATATATTTATGTGTTAGTATGTGTATATACATATATATTTATGTGTTACTATGTGTGTATATATATATTTATGTGTTACTATGTTTATATACATATATATTTATGTGTTACTATGTGTATATACATATATATTTATGTGTTACTATGTGTATATACATATATATTTATGTGTTACTATGTGTATATACATATATATCTATGTGTTAATATGTGTATATAATATATATTTATGTGTTACTATGTGTATATACATATATATTTATGTGTTACTATGTGTACATACATATATATTTATGTGTTACTATGTGTATATACATATATATTTATGTGTTACTATGTGTATATACATATATATTTATGTGTTACTATGTGTATATACATATATATTTATGTGTTAATATGTGTATATACATATATATTTATGTGTTATTATGTGTATATACATATATATTTATGTGTTATTATGTGTATATACATATATATTTATGTGTTACTATGTGTATATACATATATATCTATGTGTTACTATGTGTATATACATATATATTTATGTGTTACTATGTGTATATACATATATATGTATGTGTTAGTATGTGTATATACATATATATTTATGTGTTAGTATGTGTATATACATATATATTTATGTGTTACTATGTGTATATATATATATATATATATATATGTGTGTTACTATGTGTATATATATATATATATATTTATGTGTTACTATGTGTATATACATTTATATTTATGTGTTACTATGTGTATGTACATATATATTTATGTGTTACTATGTGTATATACATACAGGGAGTGCAGAATTATTAGGCAAGTTGTATTTTTGAGGATTAATTTTATTATTGAACAACAACCATGTTCTCAATGAACCCAAAAAACTCATTAATATCAAAGCTGAATAGTTTTGGAAGTAGTTTTTAGTTTGTTTTTAGTTATAGCTATTTTAGGGGGATATCTGTGTGTGCAGGTGACTATTACTGTGCATAATTATTAGGCAACTTAACAAAAAACAAATATATACCCATTTCAATTATTTATTTTTACCAGTGAAACCAATATAACATCTCAACATTCACAAATATACATTTCTGACATTCAAAAACAAAACAAAAACAAATCAGTGACCAATATAGCCACCTTTCTTTGCAATGACACTCAAAAGCCTGCCATCCATGGATTCTGTCAGTGTTTTGATCTGTTCACCATCAACATTGCGTGCAGCAGCAACCACAGCCTCCCAGACACTGTTCAGAGAGGTGTACTGTTTTCCCTCCTTGTAAATCTCACATTTGATGATGGACCACAGGTTCTCAATGGGGTTCAGATCAGGTGAACAAGGAGGCCATGTCATTAGATTTTCTTCTTTTATACCCTTTCTTGCCAGCCACGCTGTGGAGTACTTGGACGTGTGTGATGGAGCATTGTCCTGCATGAAAATCATGTTTTTCTTGAAGGATGCAGACTTCTTCCTGTACCACTGCATGAAGAAGGTGTCTTCCAGAAACTGGCAGTAGGACTGGGAGTTGAGCTTGACTCCATCCTCAACCCGAAAAGGCCCCACAAGCTCATCTTTGATGATACCAGCCCAAACCAGTACTCCACCTCCACCTTGCTGGCTTCTGAGTCGGACTGGAGCTCTCTGCCCTTTACCAATCCAGCCACGGGCCCATCCATCTGGCCCATCAAGACTCACTCTCATTTCATCAGTCCATAAAACCTTAGAAAAATCAGTCTTGAGATATTTCTTGGCCCAGTGTTGACGTTTCAGCTTGTGTGTCTTGTTCAGTGGTGGTCGTCTTTCAGCCTTTCTTACCTTGGCCATGTCTCTGAGTATTGCACACCTTGTGCTTTTGGGCATTCCAGTGATGTTGCAGCTCTGAAATATGGCCAAACTGGTGGCAAGTGGCATCTTGGCAGCTGCACGCTTGACTTTTACTATGTGTATATACATATATATTTGTGTTAATATGCGTATATACATATATAGATTTATGTGTTACTATGTGTATATACATATATATTTATGTGTTACTGTGTGTATATACATATATATTTATGTGTTACTGTGTGTATATACATATATATTTATGTGTTACTATGTGTATATACATATATATTTATGTGTTACTATGTGTATATACATATATATTTATGTGTTATTATATGTATATACATATATATTTATGTGTTAGTATGTGTATATACATATATATTTATGTGTTACTATGTGTATATACATATATATTTATGTGTTATTATGTGTATATACATATATATTTATGTGTTAGTATTTGTATATACATATATATTTATGTTATGCTTATATAAATATATATCTATGTGTTACTATGCGTATATACATATATATTTATGTGTTACTATGTGTATGTACATATATATTTATGTGTTACTATGTGTATATACATATATATATATATTTATGTGTTACTATGTGTATATACATATATATTTATGTGTTACTATGTGTATATAAATATATATTTATTTGTTACTATGTGTATATACATATATATTTATTTGTTACTATGTGTATATACATATATATTTATGTGTTAATATTTGTATATACATATATATTTATGTGTTACTATGCATATATACATATATATTTATGTGTTACTATGTGTATATACATATATATTTATGTGTTACTATGTGTATATACATATATATTTATGTGTTACTATGTGTATATACATATATATCTATGTGTTACTATGTGTATATACATATATATTTATGTGTTACTATGTGTATATACATATATATTTATGTGTTACTATGTGTACATACATATATATTTATGTGTTACTATGTGTATATACATATATATTTATGTGTTACTATGTGTATATACATATATATATATATATATATATATATATATATATATTTATGTGTTACTATGTGTATATACATATATATTTATGTGTTACTATGTGTATATAAATATATATTTATTTGTTACTATGTGTATATACATATATATTTGTGTGTTAATATTTGTATATACATATATATTTATGTGTTACTATGCATATATACATATATATTTATGTGTTACTATGTGTATATACATATATATTTATGTGTTACTATGTGTATATACATATATATTTATGTGTTACTATGTGTATATACATATATATTTATGTGTTACTATGTGTATATATATATATATATATATATGTTACTATGTGTATATACATATATATTTATGTGTTAATATGTGTATATACATATATATTTATGTGTTACTATGTGTATATATATATATATTTATGTGTTACTATGTGTATGTACATATATATTTGTGTTACTATGTGTATATACATATATATTTATGTGTTACTATGTGTGTATATATATATATATATATATTTATGTGTTACTATGTGTATGTACATATATATTTATGTGTTACTATGTGTGTATATATATATATATATATTTATGTGTTACTATGTGTATATACATATATATTCATGTGTTAATGTGTATATACATATATATTTATGTGTTAGTATGTGTATATACATATATATTTATGTGTTACTATGTGTATATACATATATATTTATGTGTTATTATGTGTATATACATGTATATTTATGTGTTAGTATGTGTATATACATATATATTTATATGTTACTGTGTGTATATACATATATATTTATGTGTTAATATGCTTATATACATATATATTTGTATTTGTCTTAAGACGCTGGCTAAACCGAAGTGTCAGGTAATATCGCGGCTAATGACTGGCCCTGCAATGTTGTGATCTTGCATGCAAAGTTACCGATGCTACGCTGAACTGGTCTGTCCTGGTACAGATTTGGCTCACATGGTTATTAACACACAGCTTTACCGTGAGTGAAGATACATAGAGTGTGAGGTTGTACTTATTATACGGACATATCTCGCTAGTGGATATATGACCAAGTATTCATTTTGTGGGCTACATAAATGCAAGCTACTTATTACAAGGATTTCACTTTGAACATTTTTCATTTATTTCGTGAGCCGTAGAATACAAGGGTGATACTCAGTACGCTTCAAGTAATGACTTTTTGTTCAATACAGCCTGATTAAAATAAATGTCTCTATTCTCAAAGGACTTATTTTCCATACAGTCTGAGTAATAAAACATAACATCTCACAGTTTGGTTAAGACATTTATCTTGTTTTCTGCCAATCAGAAAGAACATTTGTATCTACATCAGTGGAAAAGATATTTAAAGGCACATTTGGATTTTCTGTTACAAGTCAATCACACACTTTTTCAGTTTGGATACAATATTTCAATATGGACTTTTTGACACAAGTGTTCTATAACATGAACATTTTTCCTTTTTTTGCAGTTACATGAGATTTAATTTACACAGTTATATGAGATTACATTGCTTTTGTGACACATTACTTTATTATTGCTGTTTGTGAAGCGATACAGATATAGTTGGGTTGAGTGACAGGTGTTGCGTGTCTGTACTTACTGGGGACGCCCAGTAGGTATTTTCTGCTCTTTTTTGGTTTAGAGCATTATTCATTTATTCTGTTTAGGATTGCTTGATGGGAGTATGGATGTGGTTGGTGGTTGGGGTTTGTGTGGTGATGAGTGAGCTTTCATCTTTTAGGCTATTCCATTCCTCTCTGATGCTACAATTTGTCTTCATAATAAATAAACATTTTGTGTTGAATTTCTAAGTCTCTGTGGCTGGGATTCTTTACATTTATATTATTAGAGTCTTAGGCCAGACTCCATCCCGTGCCTGAGCAAGTATTTGATTGTAAGGTGGTGCGGTCACCATTTATTATTATATAATATGTGTTTATACATATATATTTATGTGTTTATATGTGTATATACATATATATTTATGTGTTTATATGTGTATATACATATATATTTATGTGTTTATATGTGTATATACGTGTATTAACACATCAGTATATATGTATATAAAAATTTCAATATTTATTTAAAGGGAACACACAGTTCCCATTGACCGCAATGTAAAGGCACTTTTCACCCCACACCCACCAACTTTAGCCTCTGCTTTGTGCAGTTACTTTATTATTAAAGATGTTACCATTTATATTTTTCAATAGAGATTACTAAACTGTATTTTGTGCCAATTGGGGCACTTTTGAAAAATGAAGCAGAGGTCTGACCTGTGGTTAATTTTTTGAGTGCTAATTGCTACCGTGAGCTAGCGGAAGAAATAACCGGCTATTTGTAATGGCTGGTTAGTTATCATGCGCCCATTTGTGGGCATGCAATAAATAAGCGCTCCACTTGTAACCTTGCCCTAATTTAGAAAGTTGTTTAAAATTGTTTGCTCTGTCTGAATCAGCGTGAGCAAGTAGGGAGACTTATTTAAAAGGTCTTCATGATTGGAGAAACGTAAAGGGATAGTAAACACCAAACTTGTTATTGTTTAAAAAGATAGAAAATCCCTTTATTTACCATTCCTCAATTTTACATAACCAACACTGTTATATTAATATATATTTTCCTCTGTAATTACCTTGTATCTAAACCTCTACAGACTGCTCCTTATCTCAGTTATATTAATATACTTTTTACTTCTGTGATTACCTTGTATATAAGCCTCTGCAGTCTGCTCCTTATCTCAGTTATATTAATATACTTTTTACCTCTGTGATTACCTTGTATCTAATCCTCTGCAGACTGCTCCTTATCTCAGTTATATTAATATACTTTTTACCTCTGTGATTACCTTGTATCTAATCCTCTGCAGACTGCTCCTTATCTCAGTTATATTAATATACTTTTTACCTCTGTGATTACCTTGTATCTAAGCCTCTGCAGACTGCTCCTTATCTCAGTTATATTAATATACTTTTTACCTCTGTGATTACCTTGTATCTAATCCTCTGCAGACTGTTCCTTATCTCAGTTATATTAATATACTTTTTACCTCTGTGATTACCTTGTATCTAAGCCTCTGCAGACTGCTCCTTATCTCAGTTATATTAATATATACGTTTTACCTCTGTAATTACCTTGTATCTAATCTTCTGCAGACTGCTCCTTATCTCAGTTATATTAATATACTTTTTACCTCTGTGATTACCTTGTATCTAAGCCTCTACAGACTGCCCCTTATCTCAGTTTTTTTGACAGACTTGCATTTGAGGCAATCAGTGCTTTCTTTCATGATTCAGACAGAACAAATAATTTTAAACAACGTTTTGAGTTACTTCTATTATCAAATTTGCTTCATCCTCTTGTTATCCTTTGCTGAAGGAACAGCATTGCACTACTGCCAGCTATGTTCTTCCACAATCTTCACGCTTCTATTTTCTTTTGATCCTCATATGAAAAGAAAGAAAGAAATGCCACATAGCGTAATTCTGTAACCTTTTCAAATGCAGAATGCGTGTGTACAAATGCTTACTCACATGAGATGGAGCTATAGCCAAGCTCAGGTTTATGCGCACACCCAATGTTATACTGTTGGGTAAACAGTTGCTTGAACCGGATATTTGAATAAAATGGATTTATTTAAAATATAAGTATAAAAAGCGCCACAAGAGCTGCAGAGACCACCAAATACAATGGGATCGGCAATACAATCAAGTAATTGCTCAAATTGAGCTTATACACAATGCTAGAGACCGTGGTAAGGAGTGCAGAAACTTAACCACACCACCTCCCCCTTAAGAGTCCAGCATATGTTGCTCTCCTCACTGGTGTGCAGATTCTTGGAAGGACGCCAAAGAACAAGAAACAATGTATCCGACGTACGTTTCGCAAAAGAGCTTTTTCAAGGAATGGTGTGCGCATGTCTGAAAGTCCTATTTGAATGTTTTAGGTTTAAGCCGGATATCCGGTATTTAGTCCTCCATTTTGGAAGTGGGCATAGTCATGATTAATCTTCCTTAGACTGCCGATATTTCAACACAAAAACTCTAGACAATATATATATATATATATACATGTTAAGGAAAATATTGGTTTACACAAATCTACATTTAAAAACGTCCTGAACCTAATTTAATAAAGCGACATCTGCCAACATGTCTGCTACATAGCATATCGGTTAATTCCTTTTATGGATTATTGTGTAACATATCAACTTAAGTCACATTTGTCGCTCACCGCTACTCCAATATTACATACCCATAACAGGAATATACATGCTTATATTTATCAAAACAGGTCTTATCATTTAAGAAGTATCGTCATGATATATATACGTGGATAATCTCCTACACACAATATTCTTTGATAACGTTCTCAAGTTTCATTAAACATTGTCCATTATAATTTGAGACACAAAATTTATCATGATCTCAGTGGTTCTTTATCTTTTGTGATTATTTCAAATCTACCTATAAATAGATGAATAGAGATGTCTTGAGTTAGTGAGATGATTTCACGAGGATGGAAGCTGAGTTATATCTTTATAAGAAATGATGTAGCTCAAAATCTTTGTTAAGGCCGTTCGGTATGAAACTGTCCATAATGTGGATCCATTTCATCTCAAGACGACCCAATTGGTTCTGTACATCTCCTCCTCTCCAACTACATTCTATCTTCCTGATACCTAGAAAATCAAGATCTTCTATCCTCCTATTATGTTTTCTATCAAAATGTGCTGATAGTGAATGTTTTTGAAAGCCTTTTTCTATGTTGTAAATATGCTCATTAAGTCTGGTTTTCAGAAGCCTGGAAGTACGGCCAATGTAAATTAAATTACACGAACACCGTAATAAGTATATTACGTTCTTACTATTACATGTAATGAACTGATTGATATCGTAAGTCTTATTGCCATCAGCCGAGTGAAATTTGTTACAAACTCTCAATCCCTTTTCTCCAACATAGGTGTGTCCGGTCCACGGCGTCATCCTTACTTGTGGGATATTCTCTTCCCCAACAGGAAATGGCAAAGAGCCCAGCAAAGCTGGTCACATGATCCCTCCTAGGCTCCGCCTACCCCAGTCATTCTCTTTGCCGTTGTACAGGCAACATCTCCACGGAGATGGCTTAGAGTTTTTTAGTGTTTAACTGTAGTTTTTATTATTCAATCAAGAGTTTGTTATTTTAAAATAGTGCTGGTATGTACTATTTACTCTGAAACAGAAAAGAGATGAAGATTTCTGTTTGTATGAGGAAAATGATTTTAGCAACCGTTACTAAAATCCATGGCTGTTCCACACAGGACTGTTGAGAGGAATTAACTTCAGTTGGGGGAACAGTGAGCAGTCTCTTGCTGCTTGAGGTATGACACATTCTAACAAGACGATGTAATGCTGGAAGCTGTCATTTTCCCTATGGGATCCGGTAAGCCATGTTTATTAAGATAGTAAATAAGGGCTTCACAAGGGCTTATTAAGACTGTAGACTTTTTCTGGGCTAAATCGATTCATATATTACACATATTTAGCCTTGAGGAATCATTTAATCTGGGTATTTTGGTAAATTTATATCGGCAGGCACTGTTTTAGACACCTTATTCTTTAGGGGCTTTCCCTAATCATAGGCAGAGCCTCATTTTCGCGCCGGTATTGCGCACTTGTTTTTGAGAGGCATGACATGCAGTCGCATGTGTGAGGAGCTCTGATACATAGAAAAGACTTTCTGAAGGCGTCATTTGGTATCGTATTCCCCTTTGGGCTTGGTTGGGTCTCAGCAAAGCAGATACCAGGGACTGTAAAGGGGTTAAAGTTAAAAACGGCTCCGGTTCCGTTATTTTAAGGGTTAAAGCTTCCAAATTTGGTGTGCAATACTTTTAAGGCTTTAAGACACTGTGGTGAAATTTTGGTGAATTTTGAACAATTCCTTCATATTTTTTCGCAATTGCAGTAATAAAGTGTGTTCAGTTTAAAATTTAAAGTGACAGTAACGGTTTTATTTTAAAACGTTTTTTGTACTTTGTTATCAAGTTTATGCCTGTTTAACATGTCTGAACTACCAGATAGACTGTGTTCTGAATGTGGGGAAGCCAGGGTTCCTTCTCATTTAAATAAATGTGATTTATGTGACAATGAAAATGATGCCCAAGATGATTCCTCAAGTGAGGGGAGTAAGCATGGTACTGCATCATTCCCTCCTTCGTCTACACGAGTCTTGCCCACTCAGGAGGCCCCTAGTACATCTAGCGCGCCAATACTCCTTACTATGCAACAATTAACGGCTGTAATGGATAATTCTATCAAAAACATTTTAGCCAAAATGCCCACTTATCAGCGTAAGCGCGACTGCTCTGTTTTAGATACTGCAGAGCATGACGACGCTGATGATAATGGTTCTGAAATGCCCCTACACCAGTCTGATGGGGCCAGGGAGGTTTTGTCTGAGGGAGAAATTTCAGATTCAGGGAAAATTTCTCAACAAGCTGAACCCGATGTGATTACATTTAAATTTAAGTTGGAACATCTCCGCGCTCTGCTTAAGGAGGTATTATCCACTCTGGATGATTGTGAGAATTTGATCATCCCAGAGAAACTATGTAAAATGGACAAGTTCCTAGAGGTCCCGGGGCTCCCAGAAGCTTTTCCTATACCCAAGCGGGTGGCGGACATTGTAAATAAAGAATGGGAAAGGCCCGGTATACCTTTCGTCCCTCCCCCCATATTTAAAAAATTGTTTCCTATGGTCGACCCCAGAAAGGACTTATGGCAGACAGTCCCCAAGGTCGAGGGAGCGGTTTCCACTTTAAACAAACGCACCACTATACCCATAGAAGATAGTTGTGCTTTCAAAGATCCTATGGATAAAAAATTAGAAGGTTTACTTAAAAAGATGTTTGTTCAGCAAGGTTACCTTCTACAACCAATTTCATGCATTGTCCCTGTCACTACAGCCGCGTGTTTCTGGTTCGATGAGCTAGTAAAGGCGGTCGATAGTGATTCTCCTCCTTATGAGGAGATTATGGACAGAATCCGTGCTCTCAAATTGGCTAATTCTTTCACCCTAGACGCCACTTTGCAATTGGCTAGGTTAGCGGCTAAGAATTCTGGGTTTGCTATTGTGGCGCGCAGAGCGCTTTGGTTGAAATCTTGGTCAGCTGATGCGTCTTCCAAGAACAAACTACTTAACATTCCTTTCAAGGGGAAAACGCTGTTTGGCCCTGACTTGAAAGAGATTATCTCTGATATCACTGGGGGTAAGGGCCACGCCCTTCCTCAGGATCGGTCTTTCAAGGCCAAAAATAAACCTAATTTTCGTCCCTTTCGTAGAAACGGACCAGCCCAAAGTGCTACGTCCTCTAAGCAAGAGGGTAATACTTCTCAAGCCAAGCCAGCTTGGAGACCAATGCAAGGCTGGAACAAGGGAAAGCAGGCCAAGAAACCTGCCACTGCTACCAAGACAGCATGAAATGTTGGCCCCCGATCCGGGACCGGATCTGGTGGGGGGCAGACTCTCCCTCTTCGCTCAGGCTTGGGCAAGAGATGTTCTGGATCCTTGGGCACTAGAAATAGTCTCCCAAGGTTATCTTCTGGAATTCAAGGGGCTTCCCCCAAGGGGGAGGTTCCACAGGTCTCAGTTGTCTTCAGACCACATAAAAAGACAGGCATTCTTACATTGTGTAGAAGACCTGTTAAAAATGGGAGTGATTCATCCTGTTCCATTAGGAGAACAAGGGATGGGGTTCTACTCCAATCTGTTCATAGTTCCCAAAAAAGAGGGAACATTCAGACCAATCTTAGATCTCAAGATCTTAAACAAGTTTCTCAAGGTTCCATCGTTCAAAATGGAAACCATTCGAACAATTCTTCCTTCCATCCAGGAAGGTCAATTCATGACCACGGTGGATTTAAAGGATGCGTATCTACATATTCCTATCCACAAGGAACATCATCGGTTCCTAAGGTTCGCATTCCTGGACAAGCATTACCAGTTCGTGGCGCTTCCTTTCGGATTAGCCACTGCTCCAAGGATTTTCACAAAGGTACTAGGGTCCCTTCTAGCGGTGCTAAGACCAAGGGGCATTGCAGTAGTACCTTACTTGGACGACATTCTGATTCAAGCGTCGTCCCTTCCTCAAGCAAAGGCTCACACGGACATAGTCCTGGCCTTTCTCAGATCTCACGGATGGAAAGTGAACGTGGAAAAGAGTTCTCTATCTCCGTCGACAAGAGTTCCCTTCTTGGGAACAATAATAGACTCCTTAGAAATGAGGATTTTTCTGACAGAGGCCAGAAAAACAAAACTTCTAAACTCTTGTCGGATACTTCATTCCGTTCCTCTTCCTTCCATAGCGCAGTGCATGGAAGTGATAGGTTTGATGGTAGCGGCAATGGACATAGTTCCTTTTGCGCGCATTCATCTAAGACCATTACAACTGTGTATGCTCAGTCAGTGGAATGGGGACTATACAGACTTGTCTCCGAAGATACAAGTAAATCAGAGGACCAGAGACTCACTCCGTTGGTGGCTGTCCCTGGACAACCTGTCACAAGGGATGACCTTCCGCAGACCAGAGTGGGTCATTGTCACGACCGACGCCAGTCTGATGGGCTGGGGCGCGGTCTGGGGATCCCTGAAAGCTCAGGGTCTTTGGTCTAGGGAAGAATCTCTTCTACCGATAAATATTCTGGAACTGAGAGCGATATTCAATGCTCTCAAGGCTTGGCCTCAGCTAGCGAGGGCCAAGTTCATACGGTTTCAATCAGACAACATGACGACTGTTGCGTACATCAACCATCAGGGGGGAACAAGGAGTTCCCTGGCGATGGAAGAAGTGACCAAAATCATTCAATGGGCGGAGACTCGCTCCTGCCACCTGTCTGCAATCCACATCCCAGGAGTGGAAAATTGGGAAGCGGATTTTCTGAGTCGTCAGACATTGCATCCGGGGGAGTGGGAACTCCATCCGGAAATCTTTGCCCAAATCACTCAACTGTGGGGCATTCCAGACATGGATCTGATGGCCTCTCGTCAGAACTTCAAGGTTCCTTGCTACGGGTCCAGATCCAGGGATCCCAAGGCGACTCTAGTGGATGCACTAGTAGCACCTTGGACCTTCAAACTAGCTTATGTATTCCCGCCGTTTCCTCTCATCCCCAGGCTGGTAGCCAGGATCAATCAGGAGAGGGCGTCGGTGATCTTGATAGCTCCTGCGTGGCCACGCAGGACTTGGTATGCAGATCTGGTGAATATGTCATCGGCTCCACCATGGAAGCTACCTTTGAGACGAGACCTTCTTGTTCAAGGTCCGTTCGAACATCCGAATCTGGTCTCACTCCAGCTGACTGCTTGGAGATTGAACGCTTGATCTTATCAAAGCGAGGGTTCTCAGATTCTGTTATTGATACTCTTGTTCAGGCCAGAAAGCCTGTAACTAGAAAAATTTACCACAAAATTTGGAAAAAATATATCTGTTGGTGTGAATCTAAAGGATTCCCTTGGGACAAGGTTAAGATTCCTAAGATTCTATCCTTCCTTCAAGAAGGATTGGAAAAAGGATTATCTGCAAGTTCCTTGAAGGGACAGATTTCTGCCTTGTCTGTGTTACTTCACAAAAAGCTGGCAGCTGTGCCAGATGTTCAAGCCTTTGTTCAGGCTCTGGTTAGAATCAAGCCTGTTTACAAACCTTTGACTCCTCCTTGGAGTCTCAACTTAGTTCTTTCAGTTCTTCAGGGGGTTCCGTTTGAACCCTTACATTCCGTTGATATTAAGTTATTATCTTGGAAAGTTTTGTTTTTGGTTGCAATTTCTTCTGCTAGAAGAGTTTCAGAATTATCTGCTCTGCAGTGTTCTCCTCCTTATCTGGTGTTCCATGCAGATAAGGTGGTTTTACGTACTAAACCTGGTTTTCTTCCAAAAGTTGTTTCTAACAAAAACATTAACCAGGAGATAGTCGTGCCTTCTCTGTGTCCGAAACCAGTTTCGAAGAAGGAACGTTTGTTGCACAATTTGGATGTTGTTCGCGCTCTAAAATTCTATTTAGATGCTACAAAGGATTTTAGACAAACATCTTCCTTGTTTGTTGTTTATTCTGGTAAAAGGAGAGGTCAAAAAGCAACTTCTACCTCTCTCTCTTTTTGGATTAAAAGCATCATCAGATTGGCTTACGAGACTGCCGGACGGCAGCCTCCTGAAAGAATCACAGCTAATTCCACTAGGGCTGTGGCTTCCACATGGGCCTTCAAGAACGAGGCTTCTGTTGATCAGATATGTAGGGCAGCGACTTGGTCTTCACTGCACACTTTTACCAAATTTTACAAGTTTGATACTTTTGCTTCTTCTGAGGCTATTTTTGGGAGAAAGGTTTTGCAAGCCGTGGTGCCTTCCATTTAGGTGACCTGATTTGCTCCCTCCCTTCATCCGTGTCCTAAAGCTTTGGTATTGGTTCCCACAAGTAAGGATGACGCCGTGGACCGGACACACCTATGTTGGAGAAAACAGAATTTATGTTTACCTGATAAATTACTTTCTCCAACGGTGTGTCCGGTCCACGGCCCGCCCTGGTTTTTTAATCAGGTCTGATAATTTATTTTCTTTAACTACAGTCACCACGGTATCATATGGTTTCTCCTATGCAAATATTCCTCCTTAACGTCGGTCGAATGACTGGGGTAGGCGGAGCCTAGGAGGGATCATGTGACCAGCTTTGCTGGGCTCTTTGCCATTTCCTGTTGGGGAAGAGAATATCCCACAAGTAAGGATGACGCCGTGGACCGGACACACCGTTGGAGAAAGTAATTTATCAGGTAAACATAAATTCTGTTTTTCATTTTCTTGCAGGCACTACAAAACTGACATCTTCTAAAGCCTGCTTGGGGAGAGGATAACCAGTTGTTATTTGAACTTATTTTTTCCACTTTTATTATATTGTGTGAGAGTTGTAATTTTAAATTAGGTACCTTTTTAAAAATTATATTTGGTCTATCCTCTATGATTTCCAACAGACTTGGGTCTCTGAATAGAATACCCCAATGTTTCTGTATAATATCTCTGACTTCACTACTTTGGGTGCTGTGTTGTAGAATAAGTCTACTTGCTGTTTTGGTGTTATCCATTATCGGTATCCCTTTATTTCTCTGTTTGTACTGTAATAACTCGTTCCTATCTAATTTTGCAACTTCCTCTATTTTCTCCTCTAAGAAGTCATTAGGATAGTTTTTTTCTTCAAATCTATCTTTTAATATTTTAGCTTGAGTTTGGAAAACGTTCTTATCCCTACAGTTGCGTCTTAGACGAACAAATTGCCCCTTTGGTATATTTTTTAACCAATGTTTCTGGTGGCAACTATTAAGACTAATATAGTTATTCACATCAATACTCTTAAAAAAGTTTTTTGTTTTTAATGTGTTGTCTTCTATATAGATTTCTAGATCAAGAAATTCTACCCTAGTATTACTATGGGTCCATGTTAATGCTATGTTAAACTCATTGTTTGCCAGATATTTTTTAAATTCGTCCAATTGGCACTCTGTTCCTGACCAAATAAGGAACAGGTCATCTATGTAACGACGATAGGACACCAGATATTGCGCCCAGGGGGAATTGTAGATGTAAAGATTTTCCCAATTAGCCATGTATAAATTGGCATAGCTGGGCGCAAATCTGGTGCCCATCGCCGTTCCACTGATCTGAAGATAATAGTCTTTATTAAACCAAAAAAAATTGGTCTCAAGGATAATCCTAATCCCCTCCAGGATAAAGTGTAATTGTTTGGGGTCAAGGGTAGTATCTTCTCTTAAAATATTTTGCACTGAAGTAATGCCTAACTCCTTATCTATAATGGTATAGAGAGATGTTACATCTCCAGTTACTAATAGCCAGTCTTTGTTCCATTTGATGTTTTCCAGATCATTCAATATACTAATCGTGTCTTTTAAGTATGATTTAGTATTTTTAACATATGTTTGCAAAAATGTGTCTATATAGGCTGACAAATTGCTAGTATGTGAATTGACCCCAGACACGATCGGTCTCCCTGGAGGGTTTTTTAGATCTTTATGGATCTTGGGAAGTACATAGAAATTGGCAGTTTTGGGGAATTTAATGTATATATATTGGTATTCTTTCTTATTTAGAATACTTTCTTTTAACCCTTCATTTAGATATTTTTCAATTCTTCTCTTGAAGGTGAATGTGGGATTAGAATCTAGTTTTTTGTATGTACTTGTGTCGTTCAGCTGTCTGAGGCATTCTTCATTATATTTTTCTCTGTCCATTATGACGGTGCCTCCGCCCTTAATGGCCGGCTTCACCACTATCTCATTATTATTTTGTAATTCTTTTAGTGCAACCTGTTCCTCCTTAGTTAGATTAGATGTATAATTTGTTTTTAGATGTTTGATGTCCCTATGCACTAATTCCAAGAAGGTTTCCATTGGGCCTGATTTGTATTGAGTGGGATTAAATACAGATGTGTTTTTCACTTCTGTATGTCTGTATTTGTTGGGTTCAGGGATACTGTTTTTTACAATTGGACTATTCAAGAAATACTTTTTAATGCATAAGTTGCGTATAAATTTTTGCACTGCTATATAAGTATCAAATTTATTAATCCTATAACTGGGGGCAAAATTTAGTCCCCTATTTAGGACTGAAGTCTGTGCTTCTGTTAATGTTACTTTAGATAAATTAAAGATACCTTTACCTGGCTTTTCCTTATTTTCATTTACTATTGCAGGTTTTAGTTTAGTGATTTTTTTGTTTGTCAATGTTCTACCCTGTCCATATTTCTTCTCCTTTTGTTGAACAGGTCTGAATCTGTTCGATTGTACTTTCTTTTCCCTGCCTCTAAAAAAACCTCCTCATCCTCTTCTGAGCTATATCTATTTAAAGTATCAAATCTATTGTGTGTAGGGATGTCTTCCTGGTAATATACCCTCTGTTTTTTGAAGGGATTTCTGGGTTGTTGCCAGTCATAATCTTCCTTCCTCTGCTGTTCTGTGCGGTAATAGTTCCCTTTGTGTTGTATATGGTTACTGCTACCTGACTCATACTGGCAATCATTCCCTTTATGACCCTGTCTTGAGTCTCTCTCATTATTGTGTGAGTAATAATTCTCTCTCTCCCTATTTGCCAAAGTGTTCTGATAATGTCTGTTATTATTACCATTATTGTACATGACTCTGTTGTTGTGCCCTGATCTATTTTCACTGTGTCGGCTATCTATATTATTTCTATTGCTGGTGTTATAATTATTGACTCTAGAATTCCTAGTTTTAAAATTTCTTTCTTTTCTCTCTTTATAATCATCATGATCCCTGAAGTATTTCTTTCTCTTGGTGTTTTTTATTTCTTTCTTCAAAGAATCTAGATTCTCGGCTATTTTCTGTGACAAATCCTCATAATTTTTATTATTCATATGAGGAATAATTTTTTGCTCTAACATATTTATTTCTTCATTTACTGCATCCAATAGTTTCTTTCTTTCATTTATGATTAAATTCATCAGTTTTTTAGTACATTCTTCCAGAATGTGATTCCATTTTGTCATGAACATAAGATTGTCTTGCCCAAAAGTTGGATTTTTAAAAATCCTTAACCCTCTTGGTGTGATTTGTTCTTTCAAGTATTTTTCTAGTGTAACTATTTCTAGATGGTATTTAATTTCTTTAGACATATGTTTTTCTACTTCTCTTAATAGATTTTCTAAACTCTCGTTAGTGGTGTCGGAGTTGTCAAAAAAATCATCAGCACCTGATGTAGTTGTGCGTCTATTAAGAAATAGAGACATCTCTGGTCTTTATTTTGTCTCAGATGGAAATCTTATCTAGATAGTAATAGAATAGTGAGTATAATTATCTTCTGATGTCAATAGAATTTTATCCTAATAATGTGCTTATTATGTCTCAATATCTTATCTATTCGTATTCGTGTCTATTTAGAGTTAGTGTGTGAATGCAAGTGTCAGAGCAGCTTACAATAGGTTAATCTCCCTGTGTACTCACCTATGTGACTGCGGGTGAGATATAATACAAAGGCAAATGCTAAATGATTAACTAAAACGTGTTATAAATTATTGGCTGGATGTGTTTGTAGTTTATGCAAAAGTGTATTTACATTGGTTAAACTCAAAAATACCTTCATGTGTTAATAAATACTAAGATACAATTTGTGATAAAGTGCTAGAAGATCTTGATTTTCTAGGTATCAGGAAGATAGAGTGTAGTTGGAGAGGAGGAGATGTACAGAACCAATTGGGTCGTCTTGAGATGAAATGGATCCACATTATGGACAGTTTCATACCGAACGGCCTTAACAAAGATTTTGAGCTACATCATTTCTTATAAAGATATAACTCAGCTTCCATCCTCGTGAAATCATCTCACTAACTCAAGACATCTCTATTCATCTATTTATAGGTAGATTTGAAATAATCACAAAAGATAAAGAACCACTGAGATCATGATAAATTTTGTGTCTCAAATTATAATGGACAATGTTTAATGAAACTTGAGAACGTTATCAAAGAATATTGTGTGTAGGAGATTATCCACGTATATATATCATGATGATACTTCCTAAATGATAAGACCTGTTTTGATAAATATAAGCATGTATATTCCTGTTATGGGTATGGAATATTGGAGTAGCGGTGAGCGACAAATGTGACTTAAGTTGATATGTTACACAATAATCCATAAAAGGAATTAACCGATATGCTATGTAGCAGACATGTTGGCAGATGTCGCTTTATTAAATTAGGTTCAGGACGTTTTTAAATGTAGATTTGTGTAAACCAATATTTTCCTTAACGTATATATATATATATATTGTCTAGAGTTTTTGTGTTGAAATATCGGCAGTCTAAGGAAGATTAATCATGACTATGCCCACTTCCAAAATGGAGGACTAAATACCGGATATCCGGCTTAAACCTAAAACATTCAAATAGGACTTTCAGACATGCGCACACCATTCCTTGAAAAAGCTCTTTTGCGAAACGTACGTCGGATACATTGTTTCTTGTTCTTTGGCGTCCTTCCAAGAATCTGCACACCAGTGAGGAGAGCAACATATGCTGGACTCTTAAGGGGGAGGTTGCGTGGTTAAGTTTCTGCACTCCTTACCACGGTCTCTAGCATTGTGTAAAAGCTCAATTTGAGCAATTACTTGATTGTATTGCCGATCCCATTGTATTTGGTGGTCTCTGCAGCTCTTGTGGCGCTTTTTATACTTATATTTTAAATAAATCCATTTTATTCAAATATCCGGTTCAAGCAACTGTTTACCCAACAGTATAACATTGGGTGTGCGCATAAACCTGAGCTTGGCTATAGCTCCATCTCATGTGAGTAAGCATTTGTACACACGCATTCTGCATTTGAAAAGGTTACAGAATTACGCTATGTGGCATTTCTTTCTTTCTTTTCATATGAGGATCAAAAGAAAATAGAAGCGTGAAGATTGTGGAAGAACATACATATCCTTATATGAACTTTTATAAGTATTTAGTTTACACTCAAGTATACTTTATAAATCACTTGTCACGTTCATTACTTTATCACATTTATTTCACATTTTCTTTGGTTTTGTGATATTTTGGTATTTGTTATCACTACTGCCAGCTAGCTGAACACATCTATTTAGCCAATCACAAGAGACAAATGTGCCAATCAGCAGCTAGCTCCCACTAGTGTAAGATATGTGCATATTCCTTTTTAACAAGGGATACCAAGAGAACGAAGTACATTTGAAAATAAAAGTGAATTTAAAAGTGTCTTAAAATGATTTGCTCTATCTGAATCCTGCAAGTTTAATTTTGACTTTCCTATCCCTTTTAATGTGTATAGAAAATAAATATGCATTGTTTTGCAATCCAGAAAAACACCTTTTGAAAAGCCACTTGAGTATATTTATTTAACTCCTATACTGTGGGCAATGAGGGACCGATCTAAATGAATCAAACAATTACTGTATAGCATGTTGCAGGGGTAGAGTTATAGGTCCTGCAACATATAGTCAAGCTTCTCTGGGAAAAAAAAACACAATTTAATTTTTTATATGCATAATTAATTATTTTTGGGAGTAACATTTTTAATTGTATGCCCCTTTAAAAAAATCAACATTTTAAAGGACCAGTAAACACAGTTGATTTGCATAATCAACACATACAAGATAACAAGACAATGCAATAGAACTTTGTCTGAACTTCAAATGAGTAGTAGATTTTTTTTCTGACAATTTTAAAAGTTATGTCTATTTCCATTCCCCCTGTACCATGTGACAGCCATCAGCCAATCACAAATGCATACATGTACCATGTGACAGCCATCAGCCAATCACAAATGCATACACGTACCAGGTGACAGTCATTAGCCAATCACAAATGCATACACGTACCAGGTGACATTCATTAGCCAATCACAAATGCATACACATTTTATTCTGTGAATTCTTGCACATGCTCAGTAGGAGCTGGTGACTCAAAAAGTGTAAATATAAAAAAGACTGCACATTTTGTTAACGGAAGTAAATTGGAAAGTTGTTTAAAATTGCTGCTCTATCTGAATAATGAAGGTTTAATTTTGACTTGAGTGTCCCTTTAAATATTGTGATCCACTCTCTTTCAAAAACATTGATGTCAGACATCCATCTAAGAGATATAGCTAGCCTACTGCACACACAAAAAACTAGAAAAAGAATCAATAATATAGAGACTGGGCTGGATTTTGTACCATAAACCCTATTCTAAATTTTTAAAAGATAAATATAATTCATTTGAGAGACTAATTTGGATAAAAGGCTCGTGCTTTAAGTGATGTTAAACAATTTGCTTCATTGCTGTAATAAAAAAGCACTAAGCAGTTACTTATACTATAAGGAGGAGGAGTCTTTGCAGGAAGCTTTATCTTAGCCTGATGTTATAAAACCTCTAGGCTAGTGAGTAGACTAGAATCTAGATAACAGGGAGTCAGATTTGCTTATGCCCAGAACTGACAGAATAAAACATAGGTCATGAAACCCAATTTATTTTTATGATTCAGACAGAGAATACAAGTTTAAAAAGGTTTCTAATATATTTCTATTATCAAATTTGCTTTGTTCTCATGTTATTCTTTGTTGAAGAGATATCTAGATACGTAGCGTGCACATGCATGAAACACTACATGACAGGAAATAGTGCTGCCCTCTAGTGCTCTTGCTAATGTATAACATTAGTACTACATGACAGGAAATAGTGCTGTTATCTAGTGCTCTTGCTAATGTATAACATTAGTACTACATGATGAGAAATAGTGCTGCCATCTAGTGCTCTTGCTAATGTATAACGTTAGTACTACATGACAGGAAATAGTGCTGCCTTTTAGTGCTCTTGCTAATGTATAACATTAGTACTACATGACAGGAAATAGTGCTGCCATCTAGTGCTCTTGCTAATGTATAACATTAGTACTACATGACAGGAAATAGTGCTGCCATCTAGTGCTCTTGCTAATGTGTAACATTAGTACTGCATGACAGGAAATAGTGCTGCCCTCTAGTGCTCTTGCTAATGTATAACATTAGCACTACATGACAGGAAATAGTGCTGCCATCTAGTGCTCATGCTAATGTATAACATTAGTACTACATGACAGGAAATAGTGCTTCGCTCTAGTGCTCTTGCTAATGTATAACATTAGTACTACATGACAGGAAATAGTGCTGCATCTAGTGCTCTTGCTAATGTATAACATTAGTAATACATGACAGGAAATAGTGCTGCCATCTAGTGCTCTTGTAAATGTATAACATTAGTACTACATGACAGGAAATAGTGCTGCCCTCTAGTGCTCTTGCTAATGTATAACATTAGTACTACATGACAGGAAATAGTGCTGCCATCTAGTGCTCTTGCTAATGTATAACATTAGTACTACATGATAGGAAATAGTGCTGCCCTCTAGTGCTCTTGCTAATGTATAACATTAGTACTACATGACAGGAAAGAGTTTTGCCATCTAGTGCTCTTGCTAATGTATAACATTAGTACTACATGACAGGAAATAGTGCTGCCATCTAGTGCTCTTGCTAATATATAACATTAGTACTACATGACAGGAAATAGTGCTGCCATCTAGTGCTCTTGCTAATATATAACATTAGTACTACATGACAGGAAATAGTGCTGCCCTCTAGTGCTCTTGCTAATGTATAACATTAGTACTACATGACAGGAAATAGTGCTGCCCTCTAGTGCTCTTGCTAATGTATAACATTAGCACTACATGACAGGAAATAGTGCTGCCCTCTAGTGATCTTGCTAATGTATAACATTAGTACTACATGACATTAAATAGTGCTGCCATCTAGTGCTCTTGCTAATGTATAACATTAGTACTACATGACAGGAAATAGTGCTGCCATCTAGTGCTTTTGCTAATGTATAACATTAGTACTACATGACAGGAAATAGTGCTGCCATCTAGTGCTCTTGCTAATATATAACATTAGTACTACATGACAGGAAATAGTGCTGCCATCTAGTGCTCTTGCTAATATATAACATTAGTACTACATTACAGGAAATAGTGCTGCCCTCTAGTGCTCTTGCAAATGTATAACATTAGTATTACATGACAGGAAATAGTACTGCCATCTAGTGCTCTTGCTAATGTATAACATTAGTACTACATGACAGGAAATAGTGCTGCCCTCTAGTGCTCTTGCTAATGTATAACATTAGTACTACATGACAGGAAATAGTGCTGCCATCTAGTGC
The DNA here is from genome assembly GCF_027579735.1 of Bombina bombina. NCBI lineage: Eukaryota > Metazoa > Chordata > Amphibia > Anura > Bombinatoridae > Bombina > Bombina bombina. The sequence goes on along the minus strand of NC_069505.1, from coordinate 593,560,918 downwards.
TCTTGCTAATGTATAACATTAGTACTACATGACAGGAAATAGTGCTGCCCTCTAGTGCTCTTGCTAATGTATAACATTAGTACTACATGACAGGAAATAGTGCTGCCATCTAGTGCTCTTGCTAATGTATAACATTAGTACTACATGACAGGAAATAGTGCTGCCCTCTAGTGCTCTTGCTAATGTATAACATTAGCACTACATGACAGGAAATAGTGCTTCCTTCTAGTTCTCTTGCTAATGTATAACATTAGCACTACATGACAGGTAATAGTGCTGCCCTCTAGTGCTCTTGCTAATGTATAACATTAGTACTACATGACAGGAAATAGTGCTGCCATCTAGTGCTCTTGCTAATGTATAACATTAGTACTACATGACAGGAACTAGTGCTGCCATCTAGTGCTCTTGCTAATGTATAACATAAGTACTACATAACAGGAAATAGTGCTGCCATCTAGTGCTCTTGCTAATGTATAGCATTAGTACTACATGACATGAAATAGCGCTGTCATCTAGTGCTCTTGGTAATGTATAACATTAGTACTACATGACAGGAAACAGTGCTGCCATCTAGTGCTCTTGCTAATGTATAACATTAGTACTACATGACAGGAAACAGTGCTGCCATCTAGTGCTCTTGCTAATGTATAACATTAGTACTACATGACGGGAAATAGTGCTGTTATCTAGTGCTCTTGCTAATGTATAACATTAGTACTACATGACGGGAAATAGTGCTGCCCTCTAGTGCTCTTGCTAATATATAACATTAGTACTACATGACAAGAAATAGTGCTGCCATCTAGTTCTCTTGCTAATGTATAACATTAGTACTACATGACAGGAACTAGTGCTGCCATCTAGTGCTCTTGCTAATGTATAACATTAGTACTACATGACAGGAAATAGTGCTGCCATCTAGTGCTCTTGCTAATGTATAACATTGTTGCAAAACTGCTGCCCTATAGTACTGCAGACACGTGAACACTCCTGGGGGTCGATCCGATATAAAGCGTCGCCCGCAAAAGCCGGCGACGCCAATAATTGCGCGGATTTGGTATCCTATATACGGCGTAAGCTAGAAGTTACGCGCGTATATTTCTGCCGTCGCCCGCAGTTTTTTGGGCCATAGGCAGGTATACCAAACCCGCGCAGTTTGGTATCCAATATGCAGCGTAAGGACTTACGTGGCGAAAATGGAGAAAACTTACTCCATTTTCACCTCGCCACAAAAAGCAGCCGTAAGAAGCCTTACGCTGACTATTGGAGCCCCGTAACTCCCTAAACTAGCTGCTAAAATAAACCTAACACCTAACGCATGCGCAATGTCTATCTCCCTGTCAACCGCGATCTTCTAAAATAAACCTAACACCTAACGCATGCGCAATGTCTATCTCCCTGTCAACCGCGATCTTCTAAAATAAACCTAACACCTAACGCATGCGCAATGTCTATCTCCCTGTCAACCGCGATCCCCCCCCCCCCCCGAAATCCCTAATAAAGTTATTACCCCCTAAAACGCCGCTCCCGGACCCCGCCGCCATCTACATAAACTAACCCCCTACTGTGAGCCCCTAAAACCGCCGCCATCTACCTTATCTATCCCGTAATCTGACCCCTTACACCGCCGCCACCTATATAAAAATGATTAACCCCTAATTTAATCTACCTACCCCGCCGCCAGCTATGTTATCTATATTAACCCTAAGTATATTATAGTTAATATATTTATTACATTATATATATTAACTATATTAACCCTAATTATATTAGGGTTAATATAGTTAATATAGTTACTATAGTATTTATATTAACTATATTAACTCTATCTAACCCTAACACCCCTAACTAAATTTATATTAAATTAATCTAATTAATTTATAAACTAAAATATTCCTATTTAAATCTAAATACTTACCTATAAAATAAACCCTAAGATAGCTACAATATAATTAATAATTACATTATAGCTATGTTAGGGTTAATATTTATTTTACAGGTAAATAGTTAATTATTTTAACTAGGTATAATAGATATTAAATAGTTATTAACTATTTAATATCTACCTAGTTAAAATAATTACCCAATTACCTGTAAAATAAATCCTAACCTAAGTTACAAATACACCTACACTATCAATAAATTTAATAAACTACAAACATCTATCTAAAAATACAATTAAATTAACTAAACTAGGGGGCGGAGCCAGCTGCTGAAGGAAACAGACGCATCTTAGCTGGGCTCCTGGAGCCTAAACGTTAAAACTCTACTATAATATGAGCTGGAAACCTATTATCCCACCTTGCACTATTCCTAAGATGGAGGACACCTCTGTTCACCTAACTACTCTGCTAGCGGGCTTATTAGACAAGGCTGATAGTCATTTCAGCAATCTGAGATCCGTCTTTACGGAGTTACGAATCCAAGATGGCGCTGTCTGCCCACATCAACGTGAGGCTTGCATGGAGGGCCTGACAGAAGACCTGCTACCTGCCCAGCCTTATCCCACAAGGCTCCGGGCAGTGCAGTCTGGAGGAGACCTAATCTATACTTTGGGCGGCTGTGAAGGAGATGACCCGACGCAACTGGAAACTAACAGCACGACCCGCATGACATCTAACCCGGCAGACATTGGGGAGATCCCTCAGAACAAGGAGACGCACTACCAGACACCAGGTGCGCTTCCTCTACTAAGGCGGCTCCTGCCTCCAGGCCCTAATGATACTGAGACTAAGTGCGATATCACCGGCTCCTATAAGCAGAGGCCAGTGCATACTCACCGACCGCTCACAGCATTTACCGATTCTGCCTTTGAAAGCTTAGGGGAGCAGACAGAGACTTTGATGAGACGCTTCGCCAAAGTTAAGCAGAGATGGAAACCGGTACCGATTTCTGTCCGTGCCGTTACACAACGATCCCTCACTGAGGGACAACTGAACTCTCACAAGCAGGACTTAAGTAATTTGTTTACCCAGTGCCATGACTCCCAGCCGCGAAGATTTTCTGGCACATTTGACTGCCATATTTGTAAAAGTCCTTACTTGAGAAAGGGTATTGGCTGAGATGCCTAGTGGCACAGGTCAGAATTAGGGGCTCTAACAGATGAGGATCCCCTGACAATACGCAAGCTGACCGCTAAGAGTTGCACTGCCTTGAACTCTTCTAATATATGTTTATTTTGTTTTGGAGCGTTAGTTATTTGTAGTATTCTAATTACAGTGCTCTAGTGTTTAATACTTTTGCCTACCTCATACTCTCTAGCCCCTGATATTTTGGTTCTGAAGTCCGGTTTATAGGCCTTCATATATGCCATACCCTTCACTATTATCAATCCTAGCTGTATTACTATAAAAACTATAGATGATCAGACACAAGTGGTAACAGAGATACATTTATGCCACGCTTTTTATGTGACTTAGCGTTATTACCCTAGAGAACTTAAACAAGCCTATGTAGATATTTACCTTGTTGGACTCTATGCCAATTCTTGGCGAGCCTAATCCCTAGTGACTCTGCCAAGATTGTCCATACTATCATTATGTAATATGTGCAAAGATATGTTACATGTTTTCCATTGTTTGTAACAACCATTTTACAGTGTTTTAAGCGGGGTTAGCCTAGCCCAATGTAATTATATGTTGTTTTTCTGTTTCTACAGTTTATGTTAAATTTAGAGCTCTACATTAGTAATACCAACTCTTTACCCAACTTATTGATATTGACAGTGCTCTTTGATTATGCATTTTCCTTCCCTCTTTGTCTGAGTCCCCACCGCTAGAGGTGAGTCATGTTTTATTTTCTAATCCAGACTACTTCATTAAGGTTTATGCTCACTCAAGTGCACATCTCTATCCTTGCTATTTTACAACAGCACAAATCTCTCTTATGAGTAGGTGCAGTTCATATTCTGTACATATCTCTGCACAGCTATGTCTTACCGCATATATCTTTAGTATATCTGTTAAATGTGCACTTGCTGAGATAAAAAACAAAAAAAAATAGATGTTAAGGTAATATATATCTGCCACTGTTATGCTGACCATTGGAGCTATGATTGATAAAGTTTATTGTCTAACTAGTGTATTAGGATAGGATAAGTGTAATAAGAGTAAAGAGAGCTCCATTATATCTCCTGTCAGACAGAGATGATACCACCATACAGTCATGGTCTATATAGGTATGTTCCTAACTGCCCACTCCTCTTACAGCGCTAGGTTCATTTACATACTATAGATTCTATCTGTCTGAGTGCTTGACAATCTAGCTAGTTTCTGAACAAATGTATAACTCTATTCTTAACTCCACTAATGCACTTTGTTCACAACACACTCCTATAGCAGCAATGACATATTTCTCCCTAGGTTATGTCTGAATCTGCAACATGTTTATTGCAATGTTTGATAATATGTCTTTCATATACTCGCTGGTACTTATAAATGCACAGACACCACGGCATCACACTCTTATCTTACAACCCCAGAAGATAACCTATTTAGCTCTATTATATATTAATGCTAAAGGGATTCTATAAATTGCCTTACCCCCTTGCAGGTTATGATGTGTACTACTTATGTAAGGTGTTTGTTATATGATCATATGTGCCTCATCGTCCCTAGACAGTCTACTATCTTATTAAATGTTATATGGCAATGTATATTTTCTATCATGCTCCACCTTAACTAGTGGGCAAGTTTGCCACGCAATGTTTAGCTAAGCTCACATCTTCCCTGTTTAGTTACTCTCTAGATCAGTTCTGAGCACCTAAGTAAATTGCTACTATCGTGACAAGTATATACTCCTTTGTAGGCTATGTTTGTAATATTTAGGTCTCCCTGAATGAATCAGCAGAGTGGCCTTTGGCCCTTACCTAGTTACTCCATTCTCTGTGAACATATGCTTCAAGCACTATCAGTATACAGCTTATCTCTTTGATATGGAGGTTGGATAAAGATCTCAGTTATAGATGTATGTTATATTTCAGAGTAAACTTTGTAAAGCAGTTCCTATAGTATGTTGGACTCTCCATTGTACACGTTGATAAGGATCAGCCCTTTATTATTTGTGTTTTCCTAGTAAGCCTCACATATATATATGATACTGTTATTGTAATGGTAGATGTCCAGATTTGTGATGTGCTTAGGGACAAGGCTCTCTTTTTAGCTGGTTATGGACACACCTTGTTACAAGCTTGTCTCTCTGTCTATAACTAAAAGCTGCAAGTATCCACTAGCAATGTTCAAGTTTATAGTTAGCTCTCTATAGATAGCCCATATTTCCTAAATATTGTGAAGTTATTTCTTTTCCTTTACCCCTTCAGTTTGCTGGATAAACTGAGGATGCTCTTATCCCCCACAATCTTCACTCCAGCTAGATAGCTTATTTCTTTTTAACACACAGAGAGCAGCCCTATTCCCTACTGGTAAGCAGGGTGTATTGTCTGGGGATGATGGGGTCCATTTATAGATGTTGTTGGGCCGTGTCTACTGGGAAAGCACGGTCCGGCATATAAGTTTTTCAAAAGACCTGAGATCCTACTCCATTCCATTTCACATCGCCCTGTAGTTTATATCCTTAAGACAAACTATCTGGCTCCGCCCCCCCCCCCCTTCCCTTCCCCTCTCCCTTATCCCCCCATTACGAGCGGCTCTTGCCCGCTGCATCCCTCACCCCTTTATATACGCAGGCCTATAGGAGGCCTGATAAATGCCAGCTCCCTTCCTCTCACTATTTTCAGTGTATAGAATACCCCTAATTTGAGAGTAGGGACTACTAGTTACCTGTATTATAAAACTGAGACTTCATTTCTATGTGCCCCAGTCACACGTTTAGATCCCACTGTGCGCTTTCTGTATTTAAGGTCATTAAGTCGGTGCTATAATTTACGTCAAATGTTATCTCTTTGTTCTCAACCTTGATATTTTTCATATCTTTGACTCCTATTATTATATAAATATTGAAACTTTATTGTCTAGATAATATTTTAACAAATCCTATTTTAGCACATCAATGTCTTAATTCTTATGTACCTTTCATATGTGTTTTGTAACAGTTATTTTTCTTTTTGGTTTCTGTCTTGTGCTGGGACTCACTCCCTTTTCTGTTACTTTTATCCATTGTCTCAATAAAAAATTATTTAAAAAAAAAAAAAAAAAAAAAATTAACTAAACTAAATTACAAAAAAAAACAAACACTAAATTACAAAAAATAAAAAAAAGATTACAAGATTTTTAAGCTAATTACACCTATTCTAAGCCCCCTAATAAAATAATAAACCCCCAAAATAACAAAAATTCCCTGCCCTATTCTAAATTAAACAAATTTCAAAGCTCTTTACCTTACCAGCCCTTAAAAGGGCCTTTTGTGGGGCATGCCCCAAAGAATTCAGCTCTTTTGCATTCAACAAATCCAATCCCCCCCCCCATTACAACCCACCACCCACATACCCCTATTCTAAACCCACCCAAACCCCCCTTAAAAAATCCTAACACTACCCCCCTGAAGATCTTCCTACCTTGTCTTCACCACACCGGGCCGAACTCCTGATCCGATCCGGGCGATGTCGTCCTCCAAGCGGCAAAGAAGAATTCTTCCTCCGGCGATGTCATCCTCCAAGCGGCAAAGAAGAATTCTTCCTCCGGCGACGTCTTCCTCCAAGCGGCAGCAAAGTCTTCATTCTTCCTGCGGCATCTTCAATCTTCTTTCTTCGCTCCGCCGCCGCGGAGCATCCATCCCGGCCGACTGCTAAACTTGGAATGAGGTACCTTTAAATGACGTCATCCAAGATGGCGTCCGCCGAATTCCGATTGGCTGATAGGATTCTATCAGCCAATCGGAATTAAGTTAAAAAAATCTGATTGGCTGATTGAATCAGCCAATCAGATTCAAGTTCAATCCGATTGGCTGATCCAATCAGCCAATCAGATTGAGCTCGCATTCTATTGGCTGTTCCGATCAGCCAATAGAATGCGAGCTCAATCTGATTGGCTGATTGGATCAGCCAATCGGATTGAACTTGAATCTGATTGGCTGATTCAATCAGCCAATCAGATTTTTTTAACTTAATTCCGATTGGCTGATAGAATCCTATCAGCCAATCGGAATTCGGCGGACGCCATCTTGGATGACGTCATTTAAAGGTACCTCATTCCAAGTTTAGCAGTCGGCCGGGATGGATGCTCCGCGGCGGCGGAGCGAAGAAAGAAGATTGAAGATGCCGCAGGAAGAATGAAGACTTTGCTGCCGCTTGGAGGAAGACGTCGCCGGAGGAAGAATTCTTCTTTGCCGCTTGGAGGATGACATCGCCGGAGGAAGAATTCTTCTTTGCCGCTTGGAGGACGACATCGCCCGGATCGGATCAGGAGTTCGGCCCGGTGTGGTGAAGACAAGGTAGGGAGATCTTCAGGGGGGTAGTGTTAGGATTTTTTAAGGGGGGTTTGGGTGGGTTTAGAATAGGGGTATGTGGGTGGTGGGTTGTAATGGGGGGGGGGGATTGTATTTGTTGAATGCAAAAGAGCTGAATTCTTTGGGGCATGCCCCACAAAAGGCCCTTTTAAGGGCTGGTAAGGTAAAGAGCTTTGAAATTTGTTTAATTTAGAATAGGGCAGGGAATTTTTGTTATTTTGGGGGTTTATTATTTTATTAGGGGGCTTAGAATAGGTGTAATTAGCTTAAAAATCTTGTAATCTTTTTTTTATTTTTTGTAATTTAGTGTTTGTTTTTTTTGTAATTTAGTTTAGTTAATTTAATTGTATTTTTAGATAGATGTTTGTAGTTTATTAAATTTATTGATAGTGTAGGTGTATTTGTAACTTAGGTTAGGATTTATTTTGCAGGTAATTGGGTAATTATTTTAACTAGGTAGATATTAAATAGTTAATAACTATTTAATATCTATTATACCTAGTTAAAATAATTAACTATTTACCTGTAAAATAAATATTAACCCTAACATAGCTATAATGTAATTATTAATTATATTGTAGCTATCTTAGGGTTTATTTTATAGGTAAGTATTTAGATTTAAATAGGAATATTTTAGTTTATAAATTAATTAGATTAATTTAATATAAATTTAGTTAGGGTTAGATAGAGTTAATATAGTTAATATAAATACTATAGTAACTATATTAACTATATTAACCCTAATATAATTAGGGTTAATATAGTTAATATATATAATGTAATAACTATATTAACTATAATATACTTAGGGTTAATATAGATAATATAGCTGGCGGCGGGGTAGGTAGATTAAATTAGGGGTTAATCATTTTAATAGAGATGGCGGCGGTGTAAGGGGCTTACATTAGGGGTTAATAATTTTAATATAGATGGCGGCGGTGTTAGGGGCTCACTTTAGGGGGTTATAGATATAATATAGCTGGCGGCGGGGTACGGGAGCGGCGGTTTAGGGGTTAATAACTTTATTAGGTTGCGGCGGGGTAAAGGAGCGGCGGTTTAGGGGTTAATAGCTTTTTTATTGTTAGGCTAGTGAGGGGGGATAGCGGATAGAGGGTTAGACAGTGCGGGCTATGTTAGGGAGGCGTGTTAGACAGTGCGGGCTATGTTAGGGAGGCGTGTTAGACAGTGCGGGTGTTTTAGACTTTAGTCAGGTTTTATAGGCGCCGGCAGATTCTAACGTGGCGCAAGTCACTGGCGACGCCAGAAATTTGTACTTACGCAGATTTCTGGACATCGCTGGTTTGTGAGACTTACGGCACGTTAGCATCTGACGGCGACCTATATGGGATAGCTCGAGTTGCGAGCTGAAACTGCGGGCGACGCCGGTTCCCTCGCTTGCGCCGCAAACTGCGATCGATATCGGATCGCGCCCCTGAACATACCTTTCTGCTTTTCCAAAGGAAAAGAAAACAATGGGAATTTGATAATAGAAGTAAAGTGGAACATTGTTTAAAATTGTATTATCTATCTAAATCATGAAAGAAAAAATGTGGGTTTTATGTCCCTTTAAAACACTGGGGGCAGGGCTACACTGAAAATTTCTATGTGCCAATTTTGTAAGAAAGCAAGTAAATTATTTGCTGTTATATACACAATTTTTTTTTAATTTAACATTTATTTTTACCAAATGAGCACTGTTTAATATCCCTTTCAGGACTTGGTGGGTTAAAGGGTCAGAATTCATTTGGAAAAATATTTTCAAAAAGATTAGCTAAAACTTGTAACTACCTTCTAGCATTGTAAATAGGAACAAAATTAAGAATTCATGGAATATGTATAATGCGAAATGTGCACTCTCACTGTTACTGACAAAACGGAAGCTCGAACAGGAAATATGGATAATAATAGTAATGTTGCTTATGAACGTATTGAAATTATATTAACCAGCGTATAAGAAAAGCAATGATTAAACTATTACTTATCTTCAGGTTTCGAACAAAGCATTAATATTAGCGTACAAGAGTGGGCAGAAGAACAGCTATGGCTGTAACAGATGTTTCTCTTTCAGATAATATTTCCTTCTATCTAGTCCTTCCAAGCTAATCTGCCCCCTTTAGCAAAGTCTAATAATTAAGAAACTGTTGGTGTAGCAAGCGTGTCTACGTTATGTGAATTATATTTCTTAGCACTTGTTAGTCTAACAGCGCTTTTTCTCTAAATAAAGTATATTCTCTCAAAGACAGAATTTCAAACTCTGAATTGGAATGTGACCCCCTTCCTCCTTCTAGATAAGGATTCTGCTGTGTGAACAAGACAGTGACAGTGAAAACAGTGTGAGAAATGTCCTTATAGGGATTTTCATTTTAAGGCATATTTGTGCTAAATGTATATTGGCTAAATATATGTATGCATACTGGGTATATATGTTCTCTAATAAGCAATGTGGTAATATCAATTGTAAATACATTAATTATTGATTAATTATTTGTGTATGGAGTCATAGAGAATTTCCCATCTCTTATACAGGGTGACCAAATGAAAAATTGGGGCACCTTATCTGATGCATTTCAATTTCCTTTTCAATGTGGTCATTTTATAAAGTTAGGCGAATATAAAATGGGAACTATTTTCTCAAGCAAGCCTAGGAAAGATGCTGACTCCGCCCACAGTCATAAAACATTTCATTTGTAGAACTACCTTGGCTTTTGTGTATTCACAATATGACTCATTTCCAGGTATCATCTGAGTTCCAGTGGTTCTTACAACATGATGAGAATTATTGTTATCCTTGCGGCCCTTGGTGCTGTCACAAACTGTGAGTAAGAGAAGGAAGAAAACTCTGATGAAAAAAAAAGAAAATTACACTGTAATGACGATGGGAAAATTAGAGCACAAAGGGCACGATATTTAAAATCTCGCTGGCATGAAGCTTTAGTTTAGCATTTGCTGCAAAATAAATTAGTTACGTAAATATTGGTCTGTCATAAAATGATATACAAATATAATGATATAAACAAATATCTGGATGAAAATATTTTTTCAGAATTTGGCAACACATCTCTTGCGGCGTATCGTTTGATAAACACTTCCCAAGAGCATTAGAACGTTTTACTGTTACAATTCCATGTATGAAATAGAATATTTAAGACATGTTAAGCAAGCAAAAAATTAGTTTTAGACACACTTTTCAGAACGAATTTTCGGAAAAATTAGTTTTCCAAATATTCATAGCCTTATACTTACCTCTAGCGCACGGGAGAGCCTCGCTAATCCAGAGCCTTTTTCACAGAGCCCCGCGGTACACAATAATAGGAGGTGTAGTGCAGCGGATCCCAGGGCCTGCGCTAAAGAGCCTGCTTTGCGATTCACCACACTAAGCCTCCTATTATCACGGCCCGGGACTCTGTGAAGAAGGGTAGGGATAAGTGCGGCTCCTCCAGCACGCGACAGGTAAGTAATTAACCTTTTAAAGCTAATAGGATCTTACACACATTACAGATATATTTAGTTATATAAAGCAATGTGTAACACAGCAGATAAGGGCAATAGGATCTTCTGTAGTATTACAGACTATAACTAATATTGCTGATATATACACACATTACAGATATATTTAGTTATATAAAGCAATATGTAACACAGCAGATAAGGGCAATAGGATCTTCTGTAGTATTACAGTCTATAACTAATATTGCTGATATATACACACATTACAGATATATTTAGTTATATAAAGCAATATGTAACACAGCAGATAAGGGCAATAGGATCTTCTGTAGTATTACAGACTATAACTAATATTGCTGATATATACACACATCACAGATATATTTAGTTATATAAAGCAATATGTAACACAGCAGATAAGGGCAATAGGATCTTCTGTAGTATTACAGACTATAACTAATATTGCTGATATATACACACATCACAGATATATTTAGTTATATATATCAATATGTAACACAGCAGATAAGGGCAATAGGATCTTCTGTAGTATTACAGACTATAACTAATATTGCTGATATATACACACATCACAGATATATTTAGTTATATAAAGCAATGTGTAGCACAGCAGATAAGGGCAATAGGATCTTCTGTAGTATTACAGACTATAACTAATATTGCTGATAGATACACACATCACAGATATATTTAGTTATATAAAGCAATATGTAACACAGCAGATAAGGGCAATAGGATCTTCTGTAGTATTACAGACTATAACTAATATTGCTGATAGATACACACATCACAGATATATTTAGTTATATAAAGCAATGTGTAACACAGCAGATAAGGGCAATAGGATCTTCTGTAGTATTACAGACTATAACTAATATTGCTGATATATACACACATCACAGATATATTTAGTTATATAAAGCAATGTGTAACACAGCAGATAAGGGCAATAGGATCTTCTGTAGTATTACAGACTATAACTAATATTGCTGATAGATACACACATCACAGATATATTTAGTTATATAAAGCAATATGTAACACAGCAGATAAGGGCAATATGATCTTCTGTAGTATTACAGTCTATAACTAATATTGCTGATATATACACACATCACAGATATATTTAGTTATATATATCAATATGTAACACAGCAGATAAGGGCAATAGGATCTTCTGTAGTATTACAGACTATAACTAATATTGCTGATAGATACACACATCACAGATATATTTAGTTATATAAAGCAATATGTAACACAGCAGATAAGGGCAATAGGATCTTCTGTAGTATTACAGACTATAACTAATATTGCTGATAGATACACACATCACAGATATATTTAGTTATATAAAGCAATATGTAACACAGCAGATAAGGGCAATAGGATCTTCTGTAGTATTACAGACTATAACTAATATTGCTGATATATACACACATCACAGATATATTTAGTTATATCAAGCAATATGTAACACAGCAGATAAGGGCAATAGGATCTTCTGTAGTATTACAGACTATAACTAATATTGCTGATATATACACACATCACAGATATATTTAGTTATATAAAGCAATATGTAACACAGCAGATAAGGGCAATAGGATCTTCTGTAGTATTACAGACTATAACTAATATTGCTGATAGATACACACATCACAGATATATTTAGTTATATAAAGCAATATGTAACACAGCAGATAAGGGCAATAGGATCTTCTGTAGTATTACAGACTATAACTAATATTGCTGATATATACACACATCACAGATATATTTAGTTATATAAAGCAATATGTAACACAGCAGATAAGGGCAATAGGATCTTCTGTAGTATTACAGACTATAACTAATATTGCTGATATATACACACATCACAGATATATTTAGTTATATAAAGCAATATGTAACACAGCAGATAAGAGCAATAGGATCTTCTGTAGTATTACAGACTATAACTAATATTGCTGATATATACACACATCACAGATATATTTAGTTATATATATCAATATGTAACACAGCAGATAAGGGCAATAGGATCTTCTGTAGTATTACAGACTATAACTAATATTGCTGATATATACACACATCACAGATATATTTAGTTATATATAAAGCAATATGTAACACAGCAGATAAGGGCAATAAGATCTTCTGTAGTATTACAGACTATAACTAATATTGCTGATATATACACACATCACAGATATATTTAGTTATATAAAGCAATGTGTAACACAGCAGATAAGGGCAATAGGATCTTCTGTAGTATTACAGACTATAACTAATATTGCTGATAGTATACACACATCACAGATATATTTAGTTATATAAAGCAATATGTAACACAGCAGATAAGGGCAATAGGATCTTCTGTAGTATTACAGACTATAACTAATATTGCTGATATATACACACATCACAGATATATTTAGTTATATATATCAATATGTAACACAGCAGATAAGGGCAATAGGATCTTCTGTAGTATTACAGACTATAACTAATATTGCTGATAGATACACACATCACAGATATATTTAGTTATATAAAGCAATATGTAACACAGCAGATAAGGGCAATAGGATCTTCTGTAGTATTACAGACTATAACTAATATTGCTGATATATACACACATCACAGATATATTTAGTTATATAAAGCAATGTGTAACACAGCAGATAAGGGCAATAGGATCTTCTGTAGTATTACAGACTATAACTAATATTGCTGATATATACACACATCACAGATATATTTAGTTATATAAAGCAATATGTAACACAGCAGATAAGGGCAATAGGATCTTCTGTAGTATTACAGACTATAACTAATATTGCTGATATATACACACATCACAGATATATTTAGTTATATAAAGCAATATGTAACACAGCAGATAAGGGCAATAGGATCTTCTGTAGTATTACAGACTATAACTAATATTGCTGATATATACACACATCACAGATATATTTAGTTATATAAAGCAATATGTAACACAGCAGATAAGGGCAATAGGATCTTCTGTAGTATTACAGACTATAACTAATATTGCTGATATATACACACATCACAGATATATTTAGTTATATAAAGCAATATGTAACACAGCAGATAAGGGCAATAGGATCTTCTGTAGTATTACAGACTATAACTAATATTGCTGATATATACACACATCACAGATATATTTAGTTATATAAAGCAATATGTAACACAGCAGATAAGGGCAATAGGATCTTCTGTAGTATTACAGACTATAACTAATATTGCTGATATATACACACATCACAGATATATTTAGTTATATAAAGCAATATGTAACACAGCAGATAAGGGCAATAGGATCTTCTGTAGTATTACAGACTATAACTAATATTGCTGATATATACACACATCACAGATATATTTAGTTATATAAAGCAATATGTAACACAGCAGATAAGGGCAATAGGATCTTCTGTAGTATTACAGACTATAACTAATATTGCTGATATATACACACATCACAGATATATTTAGTTATATAAAGCAATATGTAACACAGCAGATAAGGGCAATAGGATCTTCTGTAGTATTACAGACTATAACTAATATTGCTGATATATACACACATCACAGATATATTTAGTTATATAAAGCAATATGTAACACAGCAGATAAGGGCAATAGGATCTTCTGTAGTATTACAGACTATAACTAATATTGCTGATATATACACACATCACAGATATATTTAGTTATATAAAGCAATATGTAACACAGCAGATAAGGGCAATAGGATCTTCTGTAGTATTACAGACTATAACTAATATTGCTGATATATACACACATCACAGATATATTTAGTTATATAAAGCAATATGTAACACAGCAGATAAGGGCAATAGGATCTTCTGTAGTATTACAGACTATAACTAATATTGCTGATATATACACACATCACAGATATATTTAGTTATATATAGCAATATGTAACACAGCAGATAAGGGCAATAGGATCTTCTGTAGTATTACAGACTATAACTAATATTGCTGATATATACACACATCACAGATATATTTAGTTATATAAAGCAATGTGTAACACAGCAGATAAGGGCAATAGGATCTTCTGTAGTATTACAGACTATAACTAATATTGCTGATATATACACACATCACAGATATATTTAGTTATATAAAGCAATATGTAACACAGCAGATAAGGGCAATAGGATCTTCTGTAGTATTACAGACTATAACTAATATTGCTGATATATACACACATCACAGATATATTTAGTTATATAAAGCTAATGTGTAACACAGCAGATAAGGGCAATAGGATCTTCTGTAGTATTACAGACTATAACTAATATTGCTGATATATACACACATCACAGATATATTTAGTTATATAAAGCAATGTGTAACACAGCAGATAAGGGCAATAGGATCTTCTGTAGTATTACAGACTATAACTAATATTGCTGATAGATACACACATCACAGATATATTTAGTTATATAAAGCAATATGTAACACAGCAGATAAGGGCAATAGGATCTTCTGTAGTATTACAGACTATAACTAATATTGCTGATATATACACACATCACAGATATATTTAGTTATATCAGCAATATGTAACACAGCAGATAAGGGCAATAGGATCTTCTGTAGTATTACAGACTATAACTAATATTGCTGATATATACACACATCACAGATATATTTAGTTATATAAAGCAATATGTAACACAGCAGATAAGGGCAATAGGATCTTCTGTAGTATTACAGACTATAACTAATATTGCTGATATATACACACATCACAGATATATTTAGTTATATAAAGCAATATGTAACACAGCAGATAAGGGCAATAGGATCTTCTGTAGTATTACAGACTATAACTAATATTGCTGATATATACACACATCACAGATATATTTAGTTATATAAAGCAATATGTAACACAGCAGATAAGGGCAATAGGATCTTCTGTAGTATTACAGACTATAACTAATATTGCTGATAGATACACACATCACAGATATATTTAGTTATATAAAGCAATGTGTAACACAGCAGATAAGGGCAATAGGATCTTCTGTAGTATTACAGACTATAACTAATATTGCTGATATATACACACATCACAGATATATTTAGTTATATAAAGCAATATGTAACACAGCAGATAAGGGCAATAGGATCTTCTGTAGTATTACAGACTATAACTAATATTGCTGATATATACACACATCACAGATATATTTAGTTATATAAAGCAATATGTAACACAGCAGATAAGGGCAATAGGATCTTCTGTAGTATTACAGACTATAACTAATATTGCTGATATATACACACATCACAGATATATTTAGTTATATAAAGCAATATGTAACACAGCAGATAAGGGCAATAGGATCTTCTGTAGTATTACAGACTATAACTAATATTGCTGATATATACACACATCACAGATATATTTAGTTATATAAAGCAATATGTAACACAGCAGATAAGGGCAATAGGATCTTCTGTAGTATTACAGACTATAACTAATATTGCTGATATATACACACATCACAGATATATTTAGTTATATAAAGCAATATGTAACACAGCAGATAAGGGCAATAGGATCTTCTGTAGTATTACAGACTATAACTAATATTGCTGATAGATACACACATCACAGATATATTTAGTTATATAAAGCAATATGTAACACAGCAGATAAGGGCAATAGGATCTTCTGTAGTATTACAGACTATAACTAATATTGCTGATATATACACACATCACAGATATATTTAGTTATATAAAGCAATGTGTAACACAGCAGATAAGGGCAATAGGATCTTCTGTAGTATTACAGACTATAACTAATATTGCTGATAGATACACACATCACAGATATATTTAGTTATATAAAGCAATATGTAACACAGCAGATAAGGGCAATAGGATCTTCTGTAGTATTACAGACTATAACTAATATTGCTGATATATACACACATTACAGATATATTTAGTTATATAAAGCAATATGTAACACAGCAGATAAGGGCAATAGGATCTTCTGTAGTATTACAGACTATAACTAATATTGCTGATAGATACACACATCACAGATATATTTAGTTATATAAAGCAATATGTAACACAGCAGATAAGGGCAATAGGATCTTCTGTAGTATTACAGACTATAACTAATATTGCTGATATATACACACATCACAGATATATTTAGTTATATAAAGCAATATGTAACACAGCAGATAAGGGCAATAGGATCTTCTGTAGTATTACAGACTATAACTAATATTGCTGATAGATACACACATCACAGATATATTTAGTTATATAAAGCAATATGTAACACAGCAGATAAGGGCAATAGGATCTTCTGTAGTATTACAGACTATAACTAATATTGCTGATATATACACACATCACAGATATATTTAGTTATATAAAGCAATATGTAACACAGCAGATAAGGGCAATAGGATCTTCTGTAGTATTACAGACTATAACTAATATTGCTGATAGATACACACATCACAGATATATTTAGTTATATAAAGCAATATGTAACACAGCAGATAAGGGCAATATGATCTTCTGTAGTATTACAGACTATAACTAATATTGCTGATATATACACACATCACAGATATATTTAGTTATATAAAGCAATATGTAACACAGCAGATAAGGGCAATAGGATCTTCTGTAGTATTACAGACTATAACTAATATTGCTGATATATACACACATCACAGATATATTTAGTTATATAAAGCAATATGTAACACAGCAGATAAGGGCAATAGGATCTTCTGTAGTATTACAGACTATAACTAATATTGCTGATATATACACACATCACAGATATATTTAGTTATATAAAGCAATATGTAACACAGCAGATAAGGGCAATAGGATCTTCTGTAGTATTACAGACTATAACTAATATTGCTGATATATACACACATCACAGATATATTTAGTTATATAAAGCAATATGTAACACAGCAGATAAGGGCAATAGGATCTTCTGTAGTATTACAGACTATAACTAATATTGCTGATATATACACACATCACAGATATATTTAGTTATATAAAGCAATATGTAACACAGCAGATAAGGGCAATAGGATCTTCTGTAGTATTACAGACTATAACTAATATTGCTGATATATACACACATCACAGATATATTTAGTTATATAAAGCAATATGTAACACAGCAGATAAGGGCAATAGGATCTTCTGTAGTATTACAGACTATAACTAATATTGCTGATATATACACACATCACAGATATATTTAGTTATATAAAGCAATATGTAACACAGCAGATAAGGGCAATAGGATCTTCTGTAGTATTACAGACTATAACTAATATTGCTGATATATACACACATCACAGATATATTTAGTTATATAAAGCAATATGTAACACAGCAGATAAGGGCAATAGGATCTTCTGTAGTATTACAGACTATAACTAATATTGCTGATATATACACACATCACAGATATATTTAGTTATATAAAGCAATATGTAACACAGCAGATAAGGGCAATAGGATCTTCTGTAGTATTACAGACTATAACTAATATTGCTGATATATACACACATCACAGATATATTTAGTTATATAAAGCAATATGTAACACAGCAGATAAGGGCAATAGGATCTTCTGTAGTATTACAGACTATAACTAATATTGCTGATAGATACACACATCACAGATATATTTAGTTATATAAAGCAATGTGTAACACAGCAGATAAGGGCAATAGGATCTTCTGTAGTATTACAGACTATAACTAATATTGCTGATATATACACACATCACAGATATATTTAGTTATATAAAGCAATGTGTAACACAGCAGATAAGGGCAATAGGATCTTCTGTAGTATTACAGACTATAACTAATATTGCTGATATATACACACATCACAGATATATTTAGTTATATAAAGCAATATGTAACACAGCAGATAAGGACAACAGGATCTTCTGTAGTATTACAGACTATAACTAATATTGCTGATATAT
This sequence comes from Bombina bombina, assembly GCF_027579735.1. Classification (NCBI taxonomy): domain Eukaryota; kingdom Metazoa; phylum Chordata; class Amphibia; order Anura; family Bombinatoridae; genus Bombina; species Bombina bombina. The sequence continues at coordinate 593,541,960 of NC_069505.1, read as the reverse complement.
ACACACATCACAGATATATTTAGTTATATAAAGCAATATGTAACACAGCAGATAAGGGCAATAGGATCTTCTGTAGTATTACAGACTATAACTAATATTGCTGATATATACACACATCACAGATATATTTAGTTATATAAAGCAATATGTAACACAGCAGATAAGGGCAATAGGATCTTCTGTAGTATTACAGACTATAACTAATATTGCTGATAGATACACACATCACAGATATATTTAGTTATATAAAGCAATATGTAACACAGCAGATAAGGGCAATAGGATCTTCTGTAGTATTACAGACTATAACTAATATTGCTGATAGATACACACATTACAGATATATTTAGTTATATAAAGCAATATGTAACACAGCAGATAAGGGCAATAGGATCTTCTGTAGTATTACAGACTATAACTAATATTGCTGATATATACACACATCACAGATATATTTAGTTATATAAAGCAATATGTAACACAGCAGATAAGGGCAATAGGATCTTCTGTAGTATTACAGACTATAACTAATATTGCTGATATATACACACATCACAGATATATTTAGTTATATAAAGCAATATGTAACACAGCAGATAAGGGCAATAGGATCTTCTGTAGTATTACAGACTATAACTAATATTGCTGATAGATACACACATCACAGATATATTTAGTTTATATATATCAATATGTAACACAGCAGATAAGGGCAATAGGATCTTCTGTAGTATTACAGACTATAACTAATATTGCTGATATATACACACATCACAGATATATTTAGTTATATAAAGCAATGTGTAACACAGCAGATAAGGGCAATAGGATCTTCTGTAGTATTACAGAATATAACTAATATTGCTGATATATACACACATCACAGATATATTTAGTTATATAAAGCAATATGTAACACAGCAGATAAGGGCAATAGGATCTTCTGTAGTATTACAGACTATAACTAATATTAGCTGATATATACACACATCACAGATATATTTAGTTATATAAAGCAATATGTAACACAGCAGATAAGGGCAATAGGATCTTCTGTAGTATTACAGACTATAACTAATATTGCTGATAGATACACACATCACAGATATATTTAGTTATATAAAGCAATATGTAACACAGCAGATAAGGGCAATAGGATCTTCTGTAGTATTACAGACTATAACTAATATTGCTGATAGATACACACATCACAGATATATTTAGTTATATAAAGCAATATGTAACACAGCAGATAAGGGCAATAGGATCTTCTGTAGTATTACAGACTATAACTAATATTGCTGATATATACACACATCACAGATATATTTAGTTATATAAAGCAATATGTAACACAGCAGATAAGGGCAATAGGATCTTCTGTAGTATTACAGACTATAACTAATATTGCTGATAGATACACACATTACAGATATATTTAGTTATATAAAGCAATATGTAACACAGCAGATAAGGGCAATAGGATCTTCTGTAGTATTACAGACTATAACTAATATTGCTGATATATACACACATCACAGATATATTTAGTTATATAAAGCAATATGTAACACAGCAGATAAAGGCAATAGGATCTTCTGTAGTATTACAGACTATAACTAATATTGCTGATATATACACACATCACAGATATATTTAGTTATATAAAGCAATATGTAACACAGCAGATAAGGGCAATAGGATCTTCTGTAGTATTACAGACTATAACTAATATTGCTGATATATACAGCAGATAAGGGCAATAGGATCTTCTGTAGTATTACAGTCTATAACTAATATTGCTGATATATACACACATCACAGATATATTTAGTTATATAAAGCAATATGTAACACAGCAGATAAGGGCAATAGGATCTTCTGTAGTATTACAGACTATAACTAATATTGCTGATATATACACACATCACAGATATATTTAGTTATATAAAGCAATATGTAACACAGCAGATAAAGGCAATAGGATCTTCTGTAGTATTACAGACTATAACTAATATTGCTGATATATACACACATTACAGATATATTTAGTTATATAAAGCAATATGTAACACAGCAGATAAGGGCAATAGGATCTTCTGTAGTATTACAGACTATAACTAATATTGCTGATATATACACACATCACAGATATATTTAGTTATATAAAGCAATATGTAACACAGCAGATAAGGGCAATAGGATCTTCTGTAGTATTACAGACTATAACTAATATTGCTGATATATACACACATCACAGATATATTTAGTTATATAAAGCAATATGTAACACAGCAGATAAGGGCAATAGGATCTTCTGTAGTATTACAGACTATAACTAATATTGCTGATAGATACACACATCACAGATATATTTAGTTATATAAAGCAATATGTAACACAGCAGATAAGGGCAATAGGATCTTCTGTAGTATTACAGACTATAACTAATATTGCTGATATATACACACATCACAGATATATTTAGTTATATAAAGCAATATGTAACACAGCAGATAAGGGCAATAAGATCTTCTGTAGTATTACAGACTATAACTAATATTGCTGATATATACACACATCACAGATATATTTAGTTATATAAAGCAATATGTAACACAGCAGATAAGGGCAATAGGATCTTCTGTAGTATTACAGACTATAACTAATATTGCTGATATATACACACATCACATATATATTTAGTTATATAAAGCAATGTGTAACACAGCAGATAAGGGCAATAGGATCTTCTGTAGTATTACAGACTATAACTAATATTGCTGATATATACACACATCACAGATATATTTAGTTATATAAAGCAATGTGTAACACAGCAGATAAGGGCAATAGGATCTTCTGTAGTATTACAGACTATAACTAATATTGCTGATATATACACACATCACAGATATATTTAGTTATATATATCAATATGTAACACAGCAGATAAGGGCAATAGGATCTTCTGTAGTATTACAGACTATAACTAATATTGCTGATATATACACACATCACAGATATATTTAGTTATATAAAGCAATATGTAACACAGCAGATAAGGGCAATAGGATCTTCTGTAGTATTACAGACTATAACTAATATTGCTGATATATACACACATCACAGATATATTTAGTTATATAAAGCAATATGTAACACAGCAGATAAGGGCAATAGGATCTTCTGTAGTATTACAGACTATAACTAATATTGCTGATAGATACACACATCACAGATATATTTAGTTATATAAAGCAATGTGTAACACAGCAGATAAGGGCAATAGGATCTTCTGTAGTATTACAGACTATAACTAATATTGCTGATATATACACACATTACAGATATATTTAGTTATATAAAGCAATATGTAACACAGCAGATAAGGGCAATAGGATCTTCTGTAGTATTACAGACTATAACTAATATTGCTGATAGATACACACATCACAGATATATTTAGTTATATAAAGCAATATGTAACACAGCAGATAAGGGCAATAGGATCTTCTGTAGTATTACAGACTATAACTAATATTGCTGATAGATACACACATCACAGATATATTTAGTTATATAAAGCAATATGTAACACAGCAGATAAGGGCAATAGGATCTTCTGTAGTATTACAGACTATAACTAATATTGCTGATAGATACACACATCACATATATATTTAGTTATATAAAGCAATGTGTAACACAGCAGATAAGGGCAATAGGATCTTCTGTAGTATTACAGACTATAACTAATATTGCTGATATATACACACATCACAGATATATTTAGTTATATAAAGCAATGTGTAACACAGCAGATAAGGGCAATAGGATCTTCTGTAGTATTACAGACTATAACTAATATTGCTGATATATACACACATCACAGATATATTTAGTTATATAAAACAATATGTAACACAGCAGATAAGGGCAATATGATCTTCTGTAGTATTACAGACTATAACTAATATTGCTGTTATATACACACATCACAGATATATTTAGTTATATAAAGCAATGTGTAACACAGCAGATAAGGGCAATAGGATCTTCTGTAGTATTACAGACTATAAGTAATATTGCTGATAGATACACACATCACAGATATATTTAGTTATATAAAGCAATATGTAACACAGCAGATAAGGGCAATAGGATCTTCTGTAGTATTACAGACTATAACTAATATTGCTGATATATACACACATCACAGATATATTTAGTTATATAAAGCAATGTGTAACACAGCAGATAAGGGCAATAGGATCTTCTGTAGTATTACAGACTATAACTAATATTGCTGATATATACACACATCACAGATATATTTAGTTATATAAAGCAATATGTAACACAGCAGATAAGGGCAATAGGATCTTCTGTAGTATTACAGACTATAACTAATATTGCTGATATATACACACATCACAGATATATTTAGTTATATAAAGCAATATGTAACACAGCAGATAAGGGCAATAGGATCTTCTGTAGTATTACAGACTATAACTAATATTGCTGATAGATACACACATCATAGATATATTTAGTTATATAAAGCAATGTGTAACACAGCAGATAAGGGCAATAGGATCTTCTGTAGTATTACAGACTATAACTAATATTGCTGATATATACACACATCACAGATATATTTAGTTATATAAAGCAATGTGTAACACAGCAGATAAGGGCAATAGGATCTTCTGTAGTATTACAGACTATAACTAATATTGCTGATAGATACACACATCACAGATATATTTAGTTATATAAAGCAATATGTAACACAGCAGATAAGGGCAATAGGATCTTCTGTAGTATTACAGACTATAACTAATATTGCTGATATATACACACATCACAGATATATTTAGTTATGTAAAGCAATATGTAACACAGCAGATAAGGGCAATAGGATCTTCTGTAGTATTACAGACTATAACTAATATTGCTGATATATACACACATCACAGATATATTTAGTTATATAAAGCAATATGTAACACAGCAGATAAGGGCAATAGGATCTTCTGTAGTATTACAGACTATAACTAATATTGCTGATATATACACACATCACAGATATATTTAGTTATATAAAGCAATGTGTAACACAGCAGATAAGGGCAATAGGATCTTCTGTAGTATTACAGACTATAACTAATATTGCTGATATATACACACATCACAGATATATTTAGTTATATAAAGCAATGTGTAACACAGCAGATAAGGGCAATAGGGACTTCTGTAGTATTACAGACTATAACTAATATTGCTGATATATACACACATCACAGATATATTTAGTTATATAAAGCAATATGTAACACAGCAGATAAGGGCAATAGGATCTTCTGTAGTATTACAGACTATAACTAATATTGCTGATATATACACACATCACAGATATATTTAGTTATATAAAGCAATGTGTAACACAGCAGATAAGGGCAATAGGATCTTCTGTAGTATTACAGACTATAAGTAATATTGCTGATATATACACACATCACAGATATATTTAGTTATATATATCAATATGTAACACAGCACAAAAGGTTTTTATTTCACTAGTTAAAGGGACACTGAACCCACATTTTTTTCTTTCATGATTGAGACAGAGCAGCAATTTTAAGCAACTTTCTAATTTACTCCTTTTATCAATTTTTCTTCATTCTCTTGCTATCTTTATTTGAAAAAGAAGGCATCTAAGCTATTTTTGGTTCAGTGCCCTGCACAGCACTTGTTTATTGGTGGGTGAATTTATTCACCAATCAGCAAGAACAACCTAGGTTGTTCACCAAAAATGGGTAGGCATCTAAACTTACATTCTTGCTTTTCAAATAAAGATACCAAGAGAATGAAGAAAATGTGATAATGGGAGTAAATTAGAAAGTTGCTTAAAATTGCATGCTCTATACAAATCATGTAAGAAAAAATTTGGGTTCAGTGTCCCTTTGAGCTTCATCTTGAATATTGTGTACAGTTTATTTCATTGACTTCATTGCCTTGTATAGCTTAGAAGAGAGAAAGATTGTGTGATAGATATCTACAGCTATAGTAAGTGGAGGCTGTGTTTTCCCCCAAAAAGCAGCACCAGGGCAAGGGGTCCTGTTCTCATGTGGGAAGGTAGAAGGTTCAGTAGTCAGAACACTAGTGGTTAAAGCATGGCTTAGACATCCAGTGGAGGTGGTAAGGAGAAATACTATAAGGGATTTCAAGAATTAATAGGATATGTGTAAGACTATAATAAAATGAATTATGCTTACATTTCAGCAGGGAATATGAACAGACTCCAAGGGCCTTTTAGAAATTATTTTCCTGCTCATATTCATCATTATTTTTATACAAGTTTTATTAGTTCCCCATTCAGGACTGCAGATTACACATCATTTCCTTTGTGTTTCTACCAATTCCAGATCTATTAATGCTGATTTTTAGTAATGTCACAAACATAAAAATTTGGGTTCGCAAACGGCAAATGCGAACTTCCACAACTGTTCGCGAACGGGCGAACCGCCATAGACTTCAATAGGCAGGCGAACTTTAAAACCCACAGGGACTCTTTCTGGCCACAATAGTGATGGAAAAGTTGTTTCAAGGGGACTAACACCTGGACTGTGGCATGCCGGAGGGGGATCCATGGCAAAACTCTCATGGAAAATTACATAGTTGATGCAGAGTCTGGTTTTAAGCCACAAAGGGCATAAATCACCTAACATTCCTAAATTGCTTGGAATAACGTGCTTTAAAACATCAGGTATGATGTTGTATCGATCAGGTAGTGTAAGGGTTACGCCCGCTTCACAGTGACAGACCAAACTCCCAGTGTAACGCACCGCAAACAACCGCAAACAGTCCATTTGCACAACCCCAAACTCCCCATTTGCACAAGGTTGGATACCAAGCTAGCCATGTCCCGTTCCTTGTCCTCACTGATGTCATTGAAGGTCTCTTCCTCCACCCAGCCACGTACAACACCAAGGGTCCCCGAAAGGTGACAACAAGCCCCCTGGGACGCCTGCCGTGTTTGGTCTTCCACCTCCTCAAAGCCACCTTTCTCCTCTGACTCCTCTTCTTCAGACTCCTCTCTCTGCATTGCCTCTCTCTGCGTTATTATAAGGTGTGTTAAGTAGTACTATTCCTATCAGTTTAATCCCTGTTACGTCCCCTATCAGGGGACGTGTATATGGCATCGATTTTAGGAACCGGGAGATGGAAAAAGATTCTTGGTCGGTCCTCCTACTTCAAATTTGGGGCACTGCGCGTGCAATCTAATGTGCCACCAGATAGGAGTGGTGTATTAAGTAGTTCTATTCTTATCAGTTTAATCCCTGTTACGTCCATGTGTGTAATGCTGCCTGACTGAGACATATCCCTGTTATCTACATCCTCTGTCAATAATGGTTGCGCATCACTATCACTCATTTCTTCCAACTGATGTGTAAATAACTCCTCTGACAGATCAAGTGAAGCGACTGTGGTGCTAGTGTTGGTGGTGGGGGCAGGCGGGCGAGTGGTAACTTGAGAGGTGCCCGAAGCTAAGCTGGAGGAGGATGGTGCGTCAAGGTTCCGAGCGGAAGCTGTAGAAGATTGGGTGTCCTGTGTTAGCCAGTTAACTATGTCCTCAGAAATGTTCGAGTTCAGGGTACGTGGCCGCTGAACACTGGGCATTATTCTAGGGCCAAAGGGAATCACAGCACCATGAACACGACGGCCCCTGTGGGGTGGCCTGCCTCTGCCTGACATTTTTTTTTTCGTTTAGTGGTACTATGCGTGCAAGCTACTGTGACAACGGATATGAGTGGCACTGTGCACTGGCAGAAGTTGGCAGAGTAGACGCTGTAGGCCTGACACACACGCTTGCAGACAACTAACTGCTATTTAATCTATTACAGTCAAAATTGTATTTTTTTTTTTTTTTAAATGTACACTACTGTTACACCAGATATGAGTTGCACTGGTGTGACACTGTGCCCTGGCAGGCACTGAAACGCACACGTGTGAAGGAAACTGACTGCTATTATTTCACAGTCAAAAAAGTGTTGTTTTTTTTTAAATGTACACTACTGTTACACCAGATATGAGTTGCACTGGGGTGACACTGTGCCCTGGCAGGCAGGCACTGAAACGCACACGTGTGAAGGAAACTGACTGCTATTATTTCACAGTCAAAAAAGTGTTGTTTTTTTTTAAATGTACACTACTGTTACACCAGATATGAGTTGTACTGGGGTGACACTGTGCCCTGGCAGGCAGGCCGGCCCTGAAACGCACACGTGTGAAGGAAACTGACTGCTATTATTTAACACAGTCAAAAAAGTGTTTTTTTTTTTTAAATCTACACTACTGTTACACCAGATATGAGTTGCACTGGGGTGACACTGCCCTGGCAAGCAGGCCCTGAAACGCACACGTGTGAAGGAAACTGACTGCTATTATTTAACACAGTCAAAAAAGTGTTGTTTTTTTTAAATCTACAATACTGTTACACTAGATATGAGTTGCACTGGGGTGACACTGTGCCCTGGCAGCAGGGCCGGATTTCCCATTAGGCACAGTAGGCATGTGCCTACAGGCGCAATGCAGTGAGGGGCGCCTGCCTGTAGAAAGAGTTACTGACTTTATTTTTTAATACATTTTACTGCTGGAAACCCTCCAGTTCTTCAGCCCCCGTCATGTTCCTAAGCAGTCACAGCACCAGGAACATGTCAGGAGAGGAAGAGGGAGGAGCAAGTCATCGGCAGTGAAGGACAGTCAGAGGAAGAGAGCGGGAAGACTGATCAGCCCTGCAATAGTGTAAGACAATCATTTATTATATGCCCAGTAAATATAACTTGTAAGATTATATAAACTTGCATTTACAGCCACCAGAATAGTTACAGATGCTGAAAAAAATAACTGTCACACCGGCAACAGTTAGTGACTTGCAAGGCCGTTGGGCCACAACAGCAGGGGATCAGACTGGCTACAAGGAGGTGGTAGGCAAACTCACACGTGCTTCTAGCTTAATTTTTTGTGCAGCTGCCTATTATCACCTGCCTATTATTTTTCTTAAGGCTGCTACATAGACCGGGAGCAAAATAGAGAATGCCCTTTAGAACTTCTAAGGGGTGCTCTCTAAAACAATTTTAATGCTTTTGAGCCTTTATGGGTGGGGAAATTGGAGTGCAGCACAGCACAGATCATCTGCTGTAAAATTTAAAGAAAACAGGAACAGAACTACCACAGTCTGACAGCACTGCTCCTTTAAACTAAATATGCCTAACAAAAAACTTTCCCCTCCCCTTCTCTTTTCCCCCACGCGGTGCCATCAGTGAGGCAGCACACTCAGGACAGCTAATTTATAGGCAGGAGGAATGACAGTAAATGAGGTCCTGAAAGGGTGACAGATGCAGCTGAGATTTGCCAGGTCTGTTATTTATGTTATCTTAAAACTCAGAACTTCTGTGTGCTGCGTATATGATTGACCACAACAAATCTCCTATTCTTATCCCCATTCCCCAGCCTCAGACTACTCAGAGCAGGCTTGCTTTTTTGTATATGTTGTTCCCTGAGGAGAGACTGTGATTTTATAAGTGCTACTGTGTATGTTAAATGAACAGCCAGACAGTTTTGGGGTTTTATTTTGGTGACAAAAAATATATAAATATATGTGAACTCATTTAGGCAGCATTAGTTTGTGTAACCAATGTAGATAATATTAGAGAGCATGTTGAGTTATTAAAATGTGTAATTTTATTTATATTTCTTTTTGCTGTATGTGTGTGTATATATATATATATATATATATATATATATATGTGTGTGTATGTGTATATATATATGTGTGTGTGTGTATTTTTGTGTGTGTATTTTTTTGTGTATGTGTGTGTATTTTTGTGTGTGTGTGTATTTTTTTGTTTGTGTGTTATATGTGTGTGAGTTTATATGTGTGTGTGGGGGGTATATGTGTGTGTGTGTTTATGTATGTGTGTGTTTATATGATGTGTGTGTTTATGCGTGTATATATATATATATAGCAGGTAATATATATCATTGTGTTATCACTTTGTGTACACACACTTGCTTCCTTATCTTATCTTATCTGTAAAATCAATACTTTTAGAGGACAATGGAAAATTTACATTTTATTACTTAAAGGGACCGTCTACACTACACTTCTTTTGCGGAGTTGGGGTAGGGGGGTGCCCACGTCATGTGATGCCACGCTCAGCCAGTTTATTTGTGAAAGGGTTTGCTGATTGTAAAAATATGTCAAGTAATTTAGAGAGTTTTTATTTTTTTGCACAGATTTAAAAGTACCGGTAATACTGTGCTTTTTTTTTGTGAGGGGGGCCCGCGGGGGGGGGGGGGGGGGCGCTTCAGGTTTTTGTGCCTACAGGCACCTGAGATGTAAATCCGGCCCTGCCTGGCAGGCAGGCACTGAAACGCACACGTGTGAAGGAAACTGACTTCTATTATTTAACACAGTCAGAAAAGTGTTTTTTTTTAAATCTACACTACTGTTACACCACATATGAGTAGTGGCACTGGGCAAGTGGGCACAGTATACGCTGTGAGCCTGACACACACACTGGCAGGCAGGCAACTGCAATTAGATTACACAGGAAAAAAAAAAAAAAGCAGACTGATGTTCTAGCCCTAAAAAGGGCTTTTTGGGGTGCTGTTCGTACAGCAGAGATCAGATGAGTCCTTCAGGACTGTAGTGGACACTGAATACACTAAGTCAAATTCAGGGAATTAGCTGTGGGGGAGAGTTAAAGTTTGGCGTAGTATGCTAGCACCAATAGTGTGCTCATAAACTGTAAAGGTATGATCAACTGTCAGTTATGCAGTGCTCTCTTGAAGTAATCCTGAGCACATAAGTACATATAAATAGGAGGAGTGGGGTTCCGTCTGTTCCCTTATCAGACCGGTGCCCCTTAACCACTATCTCACCGCCGGTATAGAGGTATATATATATGCATGCAAAAGTTCACAACGTGGTTAGCTAGATACAGAACTGTGGGATAAGAAGCAAACTTGTACCTTTGATCCTGCTGTTACCCACCGGAGATCATCCTCTGTCCGCTACTTACTGCTTACTGCCGTGTGACTTGTGTCTCCACTGGTGAATAGTGCCGTGTAGCTCCCAGGGCAGCTTCCTCTCTGAGTGCGGTGTGTGTGTCGCCTCCTTGCCAAACGTCCCTGACAACGAGCAGGCTGTGCGGTCAGGTATTGCGCTCACTTCCTGCCTGTGCTCACTCCAGGCGGCCAATAGAAACAATGTGAAAGTGATTGAGGAGCACAGGTGTGAATGAGTTGCAACAAAAAGGTTTATTTGAAACGGCTTGCAATGTTACAACGCAAATGAGTGAAACCAATATACAAAAAGATTAGTATTGAACTAACCAGAAAACAAACAGTGTGAGGGGAGAAAAACATGCTCCCCGGGGCTAATACATGACTAAACAGAATCTACTGTTAGAAAGCAGACTACAAAAAAGACAGGTATACGCGTTTCAGCAGAATGCCTTACTCATTACCTGGTTAAAAGTAAATGTGTGTGCTCTTTAAAAAGACTAGTAGGCTGCTTCCTGTTGGTTACTAGGGACCCACCCCCTTGTTGCTAGGTGTAAACAACAAACCAATCACGAAGTTCTGTAGATACACAGAAAATCACTACCAGTGTTTACATTGAAACTCCTAAAGTATTATGTGATAATCTGAAAAACAAACAAACTAACAGACTTATCATTACTGCATGAATTAAATTAAAGGGGCACCAATTTATCCAAGTTATTTCAACTATCTGGGTAAGGGTGACCTAATGCAGGAAAATACAGATGAGGGTTTGTAATCTAACTATGTCATGTGTTTCATGGGTAATATACAGTTCATCATTTTTTCTCTTTGATTTAAAGTGGAACTTCTGCTTCCATACACTCTGAAACATAATATAGAAAATTATATGAGAATTGTTATACAAGACATTATACAGATTATCATTTGAATTCTAAATTCTAAATATTTTGAATGCACAGACGGTAAACAACACTGATTAGTCCTAGATAAAGTTCCTGGAAGGGAAGGTAAAATTCAGGTTATTCCAGTGTGAACAAGTATCCACTAGCAAAATAATGGTTATTGCATCAATAGCAATTGTTGTCTAGATAACCTTGCTAATGGAGGTTTACCGGGAACAGGGGCCAAGAGGATGGTGAAATTACGTGGGCAGTAAGCTATAGTTCCACTCACGTAAAGCTAACCCGAGATGTTACTTACTCGGTTTTGGATGAAGAGGCATAGAGAGGTGAGCAGGTCCTCGGGCTGGGAGAGAAATAAGTAACAACAGGGGAGAATAAATACTCACCAAAAATTTATTAGGTCATATTCAGAATTAAGACCTTCAGGAACTCTTGTCCTGAGTTTGAAAATCCAAAATACTTCTCTCTCCCCCAGCCTTCGGTCCCTATCTTGTCCCCTCTTCAGTGGGGGGACCTTTTCTATGACGGTCCAAGAGAAGTTAGAGGTATCTTTAGCATGTATACCTGCAAAATGTTGTACCAGAGGGGTGGATAATACTCCCGCCCTAATATCTGCTAAGTGTTCTTTTATTCGGACCCTGACTTCCCTGGTCGTGAGACCCACATATTGAAGTGAACAATTCCTACAGCTAATGAGATATATCACATAGGTGGATCTACAATTTAGACATGTGTCTATTCCAAAAACTTGGCCAGTTGTTAGTGAATTGAACTGATTTCCTGTTGTCACTTTCTCGCATGCCACGCAAGTTCGATGGTGGCAGCGGAAAGTGCCCTTACAGCTCAACCATGATGACACATTTTGGCCTTGTGTTTTCAATCTAGTAGGTGCTATTAGGTTGCCTATGGTTTTATTCTTCTTGTAGGATACTCTCAAGCCTCTCTCTACTACCTCCTTTAATCTGTCATCAGCAGACAGCATGCAGAAGTTTCTCTTGATGATTTGACAAATATCATCATATTGTTTAGAGTATTCTGTTAGGAAAATGATCTTGTCATCTGTCCTTTGTTGCGGACTCAGTCTTTCCCTCGAAGCCTTAGATGGTCCAAGGAGTTTGTCCCTAGGTATACTCTCTACAATTTTCCTAGCCTTGGAGATGACCGAATCCCTATAGCCTCTCTCCCTAAGCCTTCTCTCTAGGTCATCCGCCTGCAGTAATCATAAGTCTGTTAGTTTGTTTGTTTTTCAGATTATCACATAATACTTTAGGAGTTTCAATGTAAACACTGGTAGTGATTTTCTGTGTATCTACAGAACTTCGTGATTGGTTTGTTGTTTACACCTAGCAACAAGGGGGTGGGTCCCTAGTAACCAACAGGAAGCAGCCTACTAGTCTTTTTAAAGAGCACACACATTTACTTTTAACCAGGTAATGAGTAAGGCATTCTGCTGAAACGCGTATACCTGTCTTTTTTGTAGTCTGCTTTCTAACAGTAGATTCTGTTTAGTCATGTATTAGCCCCGGGGAGCATGTTTTTCTCCCCTCACACTGTTTGTTTTCTGGTTAGTTCAATACTAATCTTTTTGTATATTGGTTTCACTCATTTGCGTTGTAACATTGCAAGCCGTTTCAAATAAACCTTTTTGTTGCAACTCATTCACACCTGTGCTCCTCAATCACTTTCACATTGTTTCTATTGGCCGCCTGGAGTGAGCACAGGCAGGAAGTGAGCGCAATACCTGACCGCACAGCCTGCTCGTTGTCAGGGACGTTTGGCAAGGAGGCGACACACACACCGCACTCAGAGAGGAAGCTGCCCTGGGAGCTACACGGCACTATTCACCAGTGGAGACACAAGTCACACGGCAGTAAGCAGTAAGTAGCGGACAGAGGATGATCTCCGGTGGGTAACAGCAGGATCAAAGGTACAAGTTTGCTTCTTATCCCACAGTTCTGTATCTAGCTAACCACGTTGTGAACTTTTGCATGCATATATATATACCTCTATACCGGCGGTGAGATAGTGGTTAAGGGGCACCGGTCTGATAAGGGAACAGACGGAACCCCACTCCTCCTATTTATATGTACTTATGTGCTCAGGATTACTTCAAGAGAGCACTGCATAACTGACAGTTGATCATACCTTTACAGTTTATGAGCACACTATTGGTGCTAGCATACTACGCCAAACTTTAACTCTCCCCCACAGCTAATTCCCTGAATTTGACTTTGTTCATACATTGATTGAAGGGTCTGGGCCGGGCCCTGGGGAAGAGTGACCACATTCTCTGCATATCTTTTTTCGAAACACTATTTTTGAATCATTATTTTTCAAATAATAACAGTGCTGTAACGGTCAGGCATGAGTGAAGGGGCTAATAATGATGAAACTCCAAAGTTATTATTCTCTCTAAGAAATGCACAGGAAAGAGATACGATCCAAGGGGATTATAATAAAGTTTTTTCGACTGATAAATCTCATTATAGCTTAGCTGCTCTGTTTGAGGAACTGGAGTTCCTTCTATTAAAAGAGAACAAATTGAGTTGGGACATAAAAACCCTGATAAAATATCAAGAACTGGGTATTATACCTAGGGGGTTACGTCTGAACAAGTTCCCCACATTCGTAACGGATGATAAGGTATTCATTGAGCTCTGGAATGGCCATTTGACCACTTGCTCACTCAAATTAATGGACTTAATATGTGAGTTCAAGAGGAAATCATTGGATGAACTAGCAACCAAAATAAAGGAAATCCAAAGGGAACTCAATAACAGAAGCAAGGAGGCAAGCTATATTAAGTTTGATACGACACTACAACAAGTGATAGCGGAGGCTAAAACCTTACTTCTAGAAGTGAAACACAATAAATACCTGCGTGATCAATCAGATTATGATTTGAACCGGGTATATATTTGGAACAAGAGGGATAGGTACCTTTTGAAAAAGGACCATAATAAAAATTCTTACTTTCCAAACCAACAGAGGGGAAGGAACAAGCAAAGGCGAAACAGAGGAAGAAGGGTCAATTTCTATGAGAGTGAGGGGGAGTCATATGACGAGGGTTCTGGATCTGGTGGGGAAGAGCTACCACCAAGAGAACAGGTAACAAGACCCAAAGAGAGCACAATAGCAACGGCGCTCCCACCACCTATACTCAAGACCCATACAGTCCAGTCACATTCACACTACAGAGAAGAACAAGAATGTGCAGGAGCAACCTCAAGGGATACCAGAGAGACGGAAAATGCCCAATTGGAACAGGTTTTTCGGGCCCCCCAAAGAACACCAGACGGGGGGGGAGGAGAAAGAATGGAACCAAGCGTCCAGTTCAAAGAGCAGAGGAGATACCCCCAGAGAAAGGGCCGACGAAGGGGCAACTACAGAATGTTCTGAATCTGTCAGACCAGGTACTAAATAAGTACGAATTAGAGGTACTCAGTCTGGGACTATCATTCACACCAGATGTGGACTTTGATCTATTTAGAACTTTGCTTGATGTGAACAAGTTAATAAGGAAGTTAACATTAAAAAAGTTCTACCACTCCCAACAGGCTGGAGATTGTGAGAGTCCCGAATCCATTCCTACATTTAGGCCTCCTGAAATCAGGGGGGTTGGGGATGGAGGGGACCTTGAGTTTCAGGAGTATTGTGATATTAGAGCCCTGGAAACATTGGGGGCAACAGGGGGTGATCACACTACTGGGATGTCCATTCGAGCACCATCCTTCAAATGTAAGTCAACTTTTTATCCCCTACATAACAGGGGATCAATTCTTGAGAAATTCCAGCAAAGGGTAGAGCAAGACCTCACCAGGTTATATTATAGCTCCACAAGAGGCCAAAAACGGAACATTTCTGTTAACCACAAGAAAGCGCTGGATAGCTTGGCTAACAATGCTAATATTGTGGTGAGGGCCGCGGATAAGGGGGGTACTATAGTAGTACTTGGTATAGAGGAGTTTAAGGATGAGGCTTATAGACAACTGAGGAATCAGGATGATTACGCCACTCTGGCAGGTGACCCTACAAGGCTCTATCGGCGGCAGTTGGCCTCCCTTGTCGATAATGGAGTAGAGATGGGCATTATTGATGACAATACAAGGGATTACCTGTTGGTGTCCAACCCAGCAATACCTACCTTCAATCACTTGCCCAAAGTACACAAGTCTGTCCAGAATGTGCAGGGGAGGCCAATTGTAAGTGGAATTGGCTCCCTCCTGGAGCACCTGTCAGAGTGGCTTGATCAGGTGTTACAACCAATGGTGAGCTCACTCTGGAGCTTCCTTTCAGACACTAAGCATGTCCTTAATCTCCTCTCACGTGTGAAGTGGGCTGAAGATTTCTTATGGGTAACAGCTGACGTAAGGTCACTCTATACCTCCATTCCACATGAGAGGGGATTGGAGGCCATTCGCTTCTTTATGGAAAGATACTGGGGGTCAGACTCTGCCTTTGTGGACTATGTAGTAGAGGTAACACATTTTTTATTGAGCCACAATTATTTTGAATTTGGAGGGGATTTCTTTCTCCAAAGGCGTGGGACAGCGATGGGGGCAAAGTTTGCCCCCTCATATGCCAACCTATTCATGGGTTGGTGGGAGCTGTCCCACGTCTTTGGAGATGGCAATCCCCACAAAGGATGTATTATTTGGTATGGCCGTTTTATAGATGACCTCTTGTTCATATGGAGGGGCAATAGGTCTGACCTACAGATCTTTCTGGACAGCCTCGATGATGACGCCATGGGAATCCACTTTACCCATGAAGTACAAAGTAGGAGTATCAACTTTCTAGATGTAACATTGGTAGGTGAGCCAGGACAGACAATAGCCTCAGAAACCTATCGGAAGCCAATCTCGGGAAATTCCCTTTTACATGCAAAAAGTTGTCACCCGCAAGGAGTATTCAAGGGGGTTGCAAAGGGACAGTTCATCCGCCTGAAGAGAAACTGCAGCGATGCAGCAGTTTACAATAAACAGGCGGATGACCTAGAGAGAAGGCTTAGGGAGAGAGGCTATAGGGATTCGGTCATCTCCAAGGCTAGGAAAATTGTAGAGAGTATACCTAGGGACAAACTCCTTGGACCATCTAGGGCTTCGAGGGAAAGACTGAGTCCGCAACAAAGGACAGATGACAAGATCATTTTCCTAACAGAATACTCTAAACAATATGATGATATTTGTCAAATCATCAAGAGAAACTTCTGCATGCTGTCTGCTGATGACAGATTAAAGGAGGTAGTAGAGAGAGGCTTGAGAGTATCCTACAAGAAGAATAAAACCATAGGCAACCTAATAGCACCTACTAGATTGAAAACACAAGGCCAAAATGTGTCATCATGGTTGAGCTGTAAGGGCACTTTCCGCTGCCACCATCGAACTTGCGTGGCATGCGAGAAAGTGACAACAGGAAATCAGTTCAATTCACTAACAACTGGCCAAGTTTTTGGAATAGACACATGTCTAAATTGTAGATCCACCTATGTGATATATCTCATTAGCTGTAGGAATTGTTCACTTCAATATGTGGGTCTCACGACCAGGGAAGTCAGGGTCCGAATAAAAGAACACTTAGCAGATATTAGGGCGGGAGTATTATCCACCCCTCTGGTACAACATTTTGCAGGTATACATGCTAAAGATACCTCTAACTTCTCTTGGACCGTCATAGAAAAGGTCCCCCCACTGAAGAGGGGACAAGATAGGGACCGAAGGCTGGGGGAGAGAGAAGTATTTTGGATTTTCAAACTCAGGACAAGAGTTCCTGAAGGTCTTAATTCTGAATATGACCTAATAAATTTTTGGTGAGTATTTATTCTCCCCTGTTGTTACTTATTTCTCTCCCAGCCCGAGGACCTGCTCACCTCTCTATGCCTCTTCATCCAAAACCGAGTAAGTAACATCTCGGGTTAGCTTTACGTGAGTGGAACTATAGCTTACTGCCCACGTAATTTCACCATCCTCTTGGCCCCTGTTCCCGGTAAACCTCCATTAGCAAGGTTATCTAGACAACAATTGCTATTGATGCAATAACCATTATTTTGCTAGTGGATACTTGTTCACACTGGAATAACCTGAATTTTACCTTCCCTTCCAGGAACTTTATCTAGGACTAATCAGTGTTGTTTACCGTCTGTGCATTCAAAATATTTAGAATTTAGAATTCAAATGATAATCTGTATAATGTCTTGTATAACAATTCTCATATAATTTTCTATATTATGTTTCAGAGTGTATGGAAGCAGAAGTTCCACTTTAAATCAAAGAGAAAAAATGATGAACTGTATATTACCCATGAAACACATGACATAGTTAGATTACAAACCCTCATCTGTATTTTCCTGCATTAGGTCACCCTTACCCAGATAGTTGAAATAACTTGGATAAATTGGTGCCCCTTTAATTTAATTCATGCAGTAATGATAAGTCTGTTAGTTTGTTTGTTTTTCAGATTATCACATAATACTTTAGGAGTTTCAATGTAAACACTGGTAGTGATTTTCTGTGTATCTACAGAACTTCGTGATTGGTTTGTTGTTTACACCTAGCAACAAGGGGGTGGGTCCCTAGTAACCAACAGGAAGCAGCCTACTAGTCTTTTTAAAGAGCACACACATTTACTTTTAACCAGGTAATGAGTAAGGCATTCTGCTGAAACGCGTATACCTGTCTTTTTTGTAGTCTGCTTTCTAACAGTAGATTCTGTTTAGTCATGTATTAGCCCCGGGGAGCATGTTTTTCTCCCCTCACACTGTTTGTTTTCTGGTTAGTTCAATACTAATCTTTTTGTATATTGGTTTCACTCATTTGCGTTGTAACATTGCAAGCCGTTTCAAATAAACCTTTTTGTTGCAACTCATTCACACCTGTGCTCCTCAATCACTTTCACACTGAATACACTAGCCTAGCAATCGATTTCCCTATTAACTCAGCAGCAGCTACACTGTCCCTCCTCTCACTAAGAATGCAGCTTCCGAATGAATCTAAAATGGATGCTGTCCAGGAGGTAGGAGGGTCTGGGAGGGAGGGTCTGCTGCTGATTGGCTGGAACGTGTCTGCTAACTGTATTACTCAATGATGACTAATAGGGGGCGGATCGAACATCGCATATGTTTGCCCGCCGCGGCAAACATAAACATGCTATGTTTGCCGGGAACTATTCGCCGGCGATCTATTCGCGACATCACTACTCATTTTACTTTCCTCCCTGCACAAATGCCATACCTTCTGTTTTGTTTTCTATAGATCGGAATCCCAACTCTGCAGCTCTGAATGCTGCTAAAAGTCTAATCAGTTGTGGAGTCTCTAAAGGCTTCATCTTGCGGAACTATGTCCTGAAGGGACATTGTGACGTGACTGCAACGTCATGCCCTGGTAACAGCTTATACAGACTTGTAAGAACATGGCCACACTACAAATAATGAGGATTATACTTCACAATGCCCATAATACCTTAACAATAATCAAGCATTTCTGAAGATGTACGCAAAATACAAATGTTTACCTATTGCTTTCCATCTTTTAAAATAATTGCTCCTGTATCATATTAATAGTTCTTAAAGCAGTATGTGCCATGTAAGCAAAATAAATAAAACAAAAAATTAATAAAAACTGTATCCATAAATCTCACTTTTTTTCCATTTTTGAAGGACATAAAGATTAAGAACTTGCCTTTAAATCAAACTCACTTGTATTTTATATACAACAGGATATTGTAAGGTAGCATGTGAATCAGTGATTTACATTAACATGCCTCGTTCCCTGATTGACACTGACTTATATTCTAGCAACATTCTGGAATCTTTGCAAATTGTAAAAACGTTAAATAGAATGAGGGAAATATACATTGTTACACAACCAAATATCCTATTGGTCTTTTCTGCTGTGTTGCTGTATTATTTACAAAACTTCAAATCATCTGGAAAAACTATTTCCGAGCCCAGTTCCCCTTTTGTTACTGCCAGTAAAGTGTTGCAATGGCTAATCCACATATAATTTTAAAGGGATGGTGTACTGTAAAGTTGTATTAATGTGTTTCCAATGACTCGTTATACCAGCTGCAGAGTTTAAAATGTATGGGAAAATTAGGTATATGTTTATATATTAAATAGCTGTTTCTTCTAATTAAAACCACAACTCAAAAAAATGGGCTGAGCTTGTATGCAGAAGGGACCTAATTAGCGTATCTTTCTAATTATTTACTCAAAGCCTCCCTTGTTTCTCGCTGTTTATTCAAATAGCAATATGTAGCAAGAACAATAGAAAATCAACATTTTAGTATTTCTTTGTGCCGCATTGTGCCATGAATTTTACTTCTATCTGGAACATATATTCTTGGAAAAATTTAATAAATTGTTAAAACAATTAATTACACTCACTTCCACTTTAAAAAGAAAAATAAATTAAAAAAATGTGCCTTACTATGCCAAAAATGTCTTAAATCTTCATGTGGGCAATAATACTCGTCATTTGCCATAATGCCTGTCCCATATACTAACACATAATTGCGCTCCTCCTCCTCTTCATAAGTTTCATTTGATCCTCAAAGGCAGAGCTATCGGTTGTGTGGAACCTGCCTCTGAGGATCTATTGATACAGAAAGTGTTCCCGTGACATATGATTGGTTGTACCATTCATTTGCAGATACAAGAAAGAGAGGCAACTGCCAAGTAACTATTATAGAAATATTTTTATATATATTCTATAATCTAATGACTAATATATATTAAATAATTTGAAAAATGTATTCAAATAATGAAAAAGAATTCTTACATTCAAAGCATAGAAACCTTATTTATCTTTGCATGAACCTTTTGATGTCTAGTGAGATGTGAGTTATTGAAAAACCTTTTTCTGCATTCAGAACACATAAATGGCTTGTCTCCAGCATGAATTCTAAGATGAGTAACCAAACTCGCATTGTTGGTAAAGCATTTCCTGCATTCAGAACATTTGTACGGTTTCTAGCCAGTTTGAACCCTTCGATGTCGAGTAAGTTGAGAGCTACTCATAAAACATTTTTCACATTCTGAGCAAGGATATGGCTTCTCCCCAGTGTGGATGCGTTTATGTTTATCAAGGTGTGAATACGCCGCAAACGATTTTCCACATTCAGAACACTTAAATGGTCTCTCTCCAGTATGAACTCGTTGATGGGTTATAAGATGCTCATTAGTCGTGAAACATTTACTGCATGAGGAGCAGACAAACGGTCTAATGCCAATATGAATAGGTTGATGCCTGACCAAATTAGAATTTCGAGTAAACGAGATCCCACATTCTGAACACACAAATGGTTTCTCTCCTGTGTGACTTCTCTGATGTGCAAAAAGGTCCAATTTATACGAGAACTGTTTTCCGCATTCAGAACAGGTCAACAACTTGTCCTTGTTATGAATCGTCAAATGTTTAAAAAGGCCTGAGCTCGATTTAAAGCATTTATGACATTCCGAACAATTATACAACTTCTCTGCATTTTTTTTTTTTTATGAATCGTGTAAACTGAATCACCACATTCAAGGCAACTATAATTTGTTACAGATATGAAACCCGCTTCATTACTTTCATTGATTAATTTTTCAATATAATCTGTATCTTCTATAGCTGGATTACTGTAATGTGCAAACAAGTGAGGCTGACTTAAATATTGCCCTTCATTGCGTGCATTTAATCCTCTTGCCATAATCCACTCAGGTTTTCTTCTCTTCCTGCTTGAAATTTTTTTCTTGATATGATTCACTCTTTTATAGCAAAGGGTAACACGGACATCATCCACAATACAATCTAGTAAATTTATAGAAATATCATTTCCATCATGGTCATTTAGGTTCATGGATCCGTATCCTGCAAACAAAATTACCATGAGTTTATTTTCAATAACATTTTAAAACAGTTTGAACATTTCACTTACTATTATACCAACTCAAAAATGTAAAATAAATATACACAATTATTATGTATAATCTCGAATTTAAAGAGACATTTAAATAGACATCTGCATGGCGAAAAAATTCAGTTCGGTTCGGATCGATTCGGAATTTTTCGAAGTTCGGCTCGGATCGATTCGAATTCAGAAAATTCTGAATCGTTTCGTTTCGGATTCGTTTCGGATTCATTCGGATTCAAAGAAATTCGGCTGGATTCGGCTCGATCTGGTTCGGAAATTCGGAATTTCGGTAAGTGTTAGGTGGGATTAGACTAGTATATGTACTGTATATTAGGTGTTAACCTAACATACTGTACAATACTAGTGTAATCCAATGGCCATCCGAATTTACGAATAAATTCGGAAAATTCGGCAGTATTTAAATTCGGAAATTCGGTTCGATCCGAATCGCCGAATTTGCCGAATTTCCAAATCGAACCGAACCGAATCGTACATATCTACATTTAAACAGTAAATTAATGCTAGGCAGAATGATGCATTCAAAATAAAGATTAGACTGCAAACAATAAGCAGACATATTTTACAATTATATCAGTTGTTTAAATATTGAAAAAATAAGTGTATAGTTTTATTGCCCATAAAGCAAAGAAATACAGCCATGCTATAACCTAGGTTTCCTTTTCTGCTGAAACCAATCAGAGACAGTTATAAATAGGTCACTAGAGTGTGCAGCCAATGAGAGTGCAGAATATAGAAGTGTTAAGTCTAGAGTCTGCATGCACTTCTAAAAGGAATTGTAAAGCCCAAAATAAATAATGAAATTATTTTGCAAAGATGGTTTTACTACACACAATTTATATTATTATTTAATAGCACAATCTCAATTTTTTTTTAATGTTCCTTTAAGGGACAATAGAAAAGAGACACTCTATGTACAAATAGCATTTAAAGGGACAGGTGAGGTGCATTGTACAGTAAATCTTCTGAAATTCTTATGAAAATATGTAAAAAGTATGTTTTTAAAAAAAATAAACTTTGTTAGAGCAGGTTAACCTCTTCAGGACCTGGAATTTCATAGAAAAACTTGCCCAAAATAATTGAGAATTTTTAGCATTTTTGCTATCACTCCATTTAAAAAGAAATAGAGCCTTGTTTTTTTTTTATTTATCTAAACTATATATTTTTTTAGTAGACAAATCTAGGCCCATTTTGGTATATTTTATGCCACCATTTTGCGCCAAATGTGATTATATAAAAAACTTTTTTAATAGTTTCTCATTGAAATTATTTACACACAACTACTTCAGTCAGTGCTGAAAATTCCCCTCAATAAAAGCAGTCTTTTTCAGGACCCAGACTTCAGAACTGACAGCTCCAGCCTATGGTACACTCTAGCCTGTGATATTAATGCTAATGTTAGCAAACAAATCTTTTAAAATATTTTATTACACGTTTCATGTAAACTTTTCTTGTGTCTGTGTCTGTCCTAGCATAAACGGTCACCAGTAGTCTAAGCATAAATAACTATTCGGTCCAGGCAGCCCACCTGTATATGCTGGAGGAACTATGTGTATGAGAAAAGTCATAACAATAGATTTTATAATAATACATTTTACCTCTACTTTACAAGCATTATTGTGTCCAGGAGACCTACAATATACGGGAGCAACCATGTGCATGAGAAAAGTCATAACAATAGGCTTTATAATAATAGTACATTTTACCTCTACTACACAAGTATTATTGGGTCCAGGCGGCCTAGTATATACCGGAGCAACCATGTGCCTGAGAAAAGTCATAACAATAGATTTTATAATAATAGTACATTCTACCTCTACTACACAAGTATTATTGGGTCCAGGCAGCCTAGTATACACTGGAGCAACCATGTGCCTGAGAAAAGTCACAACAATAGATTTTATAATAATACATTTTACCTCTACTACATAAGTATTATTGTGTCCAGGCAGCCTAGTATATACGGGAGCAACCAAGTGCGTGAGAAAAGTCATAACAATAGATTTTATAATAATAATAATAGAACAAGTTTTCCTCCACTACACAATTATTAACTATGGTACCAGTAACTGTAGCTTCCTCCAGTGTGGTTCTCCCCTCTGCACAATCAGCTGGAAAAAAATAAATATATAAATATATATATATATATATATATATATATATATATATATATTATTTAGGAAAACTACTAGAGGAGCATGTCATTTCAGTTATATGACATTTTTAAGTCTATTTAACCATTTATTTATTACACATAGAAAAGATTTTACCATGTTTTTCATAGACTACTTTGTTATCCAGTTTTGCAAATTAGACTAAAGTTTAATAAACTGGAAAGATGTATTTTCCTCCTTTCACAAAAATATCTAGAAAATGTTTTGACTTCTTCACCACTTTCTTTTGCACACAGTAACCTTGAAATGTATTTTGCATATATGTATCTTATCTCCTCTGCTGTGGGCACCTGCGCTGATCAAGCAATCTCCGTATATAAAGTTGAAGGATTTGCTCCATCATGTCTGGGGACAGTGAAAATCTATCATTTTCAGATTTAAATTAGAAATGTGCAGATTTCCATATTTGGCATTCGTTTGTATAAACTGATACAGAATATGACAGCGTGCAGTGACAATCAGTGATTTTCAGGGCCAGATTTATTTGTGTAACAGTGCAACAACACGAAGATCTTTTTCTGAAAAGAGCAGAATTCTGCTGCCTGCGGCCATATTGGACATTTATTTATACTAACTATTGCTGGATATGGAAATCTGCCAATGTCTAAATTAATTAATTAGAAAAGCAGGTAAAGCTAGGGAAATTTTTTAACAACCATAATACAATATTGTATGATTGGTTCAACGTTTATATAATGAGCCTTTAATTTATTAGAGGACTATGGAACTTATTTATTCAGCCGGGACATGCCACCTATCAGATGCCCACTCCTGCTTAAAGGGACAGTTTACACCAAAATGTTTATTGTTTAAAAATATAGATAATCCCTTTATTACCCATTCCCCAGTTTTAGATAATCAACACTGTTATATTAATATACTTTTTACCTCTGTAATTACCTTGTATCTAAGCCTCAACAGACTGCCTCCTTATCTCAGTTATATTAATACACTTTTTACCTCTGTAATTACCTTGTATCTAAGCCTCTACAGACTGCCCCCTAATCTCAGTTCTTTTCACAAACGTGCATTTTAGACAATCAGTGCAGACTCATAAATAACTCCACAGGAGTGAGCACAATGGTATCTATATGGCACACGTGAACTATCAATGTCTAGCTGTTAAAAACTGTCAAAATGCACTTAGATAAGAGGCGGCCTTCAAGGGCTTAGAAATTAGCATATGAGCCTACCTAGGTTTAACTTTGAATAAAGAATACCAAGAGAACAAGGCAAATTTAATGATTAAAGTTGGAAATTTGCTTAAAAATCCTGAAAGTTTAATTTTGAGTTTAGCAGTAGTTATATTTATTTATTTCTTGGCCTAAAGCTCAGTCCTTGGAAACAAACAGAATTATCTGTGTGATAAAAGCGCTCGATTTAATGTGTAACTCTCACCTATTTTGTTGTACACTGGAGTCTTGGCTCCCTCATCCGGCTGATGACTTCTCGCATACGGTTCGTTTTCTTCTTCAATCCTACATATGATGTCAGGCTTCGAAGAGAGAAAACCTGCACATGTAGATTTGTTTTTCAGATGTTAGCAACATAACTGTTTTCTTAAAATACAAAGTATGCCTAGAAATGTACAATTTATACAGTATACATGTAATATTATTATTATTATTATTATTATTATTATTATTATTATTATTAAAAGGATAGAAAGGTGACAAATGATAAGTGCATGTTTGTATTTCAGTTTTAAATAGAAGAATATTTTCAATATACTTCAATTAGCAAAAATGCTTTTAGTTAAAGGGATTAGTGTTTTTTACTGGCATACGCACATATGCTGTGCGGCTCTATGCACCAGTATTCAGAGCTGGCAATGGTGTTTATTGTGTCTGAAGACATAACTGGTGTTGTACAAGCCAATGCTGACTCTCTGAGAAGGTGCGATGTTTGCATACTGATGCACAGGCACACACAGCATATGTGCGTATGCCTCTGAAACACAGTAATAGCTTTTCCTAATAATGAAAGTAAATTGCAAAAATGTTTCTATTTCATTATTTCTCTCCCTTTATTGATAATTAATAATAATAATATTTATTGGTGAAGTGCTACCATATTTTGTAAAGTTGAAAACGTAAGCAAGAGGGTAAATATTCCACC
Source organism: Bombina bombina (assembly GCF_027579735.1). Taxonomy (NCBI): domain Eukaryota; kingdom Metazoa; phylum Chordata; class Amphibia; order Anura; family Bombinatoridae; genus Bombina; species Bombina bombina. Next base: position 593,515,775 of record NC_069505.1, on the reverse strand, counting down.
AGGGTTTAATGAAAATGGTGAATGTATTTATTCATTTGTTCATTAATTTGCTGATTCATTCACGGTATATTATATAGGGATACAAATTAACAAAGAAATGAACAAATAAATAAATATATAGACAAATGTATTTGTTCATTCATTTGTTTCGCTGATGAACAAATTGTGACATAAAAAAATATATTTTGCGCATGTCTAACAGAAAATAAAATCGCCCACAGCAGTAGTAAATACCTAGTAGCTTTAGAGTCTGGTAATTATCTATCATGACTTCTTTGTAAAGAACTTTCTGTTCTTCGGTTAAACAGCTCCACTGATCCTCAGAAAAGTAGACGGCAATATCATCAAACACAGAGGCGTCCTACAAAACAGATAAAATGTGTTAGTCATTTTCCTAGATCTACCAACCAGAATTTTGCTTAAAAAAAATGACATGAAACCCAAAATCTTTCTTTCGTAATTTAGACACAACATACAATTTTTAAAGTTTAAAATTAATTTTTATTATCAAATTTACATTGTATTAGTTGAAGAGATATCTAGATAGGCAGCGTGCACATTTCTATAGCACTACATGAAAGAAAACACTGCTGCCACCTACTATTATAGCAAATGTATAACATTATACTTATTATTCAACTTGTAAACTGAAATGCACTTTGGTGAAGGTGTGTTTAATAATGTAGGCACAAAAACTTTGAAATACACTGTCATGATTGTGTTTGGACATAGCGTGCATGGAGATGCGTCCCCCATCAAAACCCGGGCATGGAAAACACATCTCGATTGAGGGTCTCTTAGACAGATACAATGTTGCAAGGCAGCTTAGTTGCCATCTTGTTTTCAGTTCATGCTAAAATGGGAATGGTTCTTTACCAAACATTAAAAATAAATATTGTAAATATAGCAATAGAAAAAATGGTGCACAATCTGCCCATCCTGACAACATCAAAATATGCATTCAGGTGGTTTAGCAGTGGTGCGGATGGAAATGAATTACAACAGATTCCTATGAAAGACGTATGTGACCCTATTTTAAAGCCTGATTTTGAAGATGCCAGTAGTTAGTGACAATCACAACAGTGACAGTGAGACTTACAAATAAATATTATTATTTCTTTTTTAAAAAGCATGCCATTTGTAGATGTTGGGGTCCAGAAGTGACTGTAGAAGTATGTCCCTCATGTCAAGATACAAATGGCATTCATATGGTTAATCTGTGATGAGGGTGAATTTGAATTTCAATAGGTTAATGCCACCCATGTACTTAAAGGGACAGTCTACACCAGAATTTTTATTGTTTTAAAAGATAGATAATCCCTTTATTACCCATTTCCCAGTTTTGCATAACTAACACAGTTATATTAATATACTTTTAATCTCTGTGATTATCTAAGCCTCTGCAAACTGCCCATTTTTTCAGTTCTTTTGACAGACTTACAGTCTAGCCAATCAGTGCCTGCTCCCAGATAACTTCTCGTGCATGAGCACAGTGTTATCTATATGAAATACGTGAACTAACACCCTCTAGTGGTGAAAAACTGTTAAAATGCAATCTGAAAGAGGTGGGCTTCAAGGTCTAAGAAATTAGCATATGAACCTCCTAGGTTAAGATTTCAACTAAGAATACCAAGAGAACAAAGCAAAATTGGTGATAAAAGTAAATTGGAAAATTGTTTAAAATTACATGCCCTATCTGAATCATGAAAGTTTATTTTGGCCTAGACTGTCCCTTTAAGCATTTGTCTTAAACAGTGAACAAAGGGGTTAGATGAATAGATCTTTACTGTAAACTTAAGAGGTGTAAATGGGCTATTGTATCAGTCAGTTTCAGTGACCTCCCAGTTTATATTTCAAGAAGAGGTACTTAGCACACATAATGGCCTTTTCATGAGCTTTTAATTTGAAAAGGCATTTGCACCTACAGGCTTTAAAAAAAAAAAAAACAATTGAGTCATGATCACCCTAGAAACACGATGACCAAATCAGTTTAAAAGCTATTTCGGGATCAAATAGCCAGTAGATTGTGATCAACAACCAAGGTATGTTATTAAAAAAAAAAAAATCTGAATTATGAAAAAAATATTTTGGGTTTTATGTCCCTTTAATTTGGGAGAAATAAGCCACTAAGAAATGGAAAATAAATTACTTTTCCTAACGATCATAACGTTTTAAAACGCTACCTGCTAGATTGGTAAGTAAAAGGGACTATGGATGTTAAGGGGTTTGTCTCCGTTTTGTGGAACCATGTTGGAAGGGGCAGGTCATAGGGGGATATTGCGTGGGATTATGGGCCGGTTTTGCTGTTCAGTAAATGTGTCTGGGCGGTTTGTGGGTGGGTCTAAGGAGAATTCTCCAAATAAGGACATATGGCTGTCTCAAATGCACAGCAGGACATAACTCAGCATTAGTTGAGAGTTCTGCTTTTTTTAGCAGGGCGGTCACCTGTTGAAGGATGATTTCAGAGGGTTGTTCCAAAATTGTATCCATTATCAAAATTTCTTGTTCGATGTCTTCAGGTTATAAACATTTAAGAAAGCATTCATGGTTCTCATAGGTGATTTCAGCTGAGCATGATATATATATATATATATATATATATATATATATATATATATATATATATATATATATATATACAGAGCAATATTTGTACGGTTATCCTCTTATAGCAAGTCATCCTGAAATCACAGTGACAGACATTACAATATTTATTTGTCAATAGAGTTAACTAAAAAAAATGTCATCTGTAGATGTGTTCTATTATATATGTGTTTAAATCCAAAGATATTATATACTGTATGTATGCATATGTATGTATGCATATATAGAAAGATAGATAGATAATAGACAGATAGATAGATAGATAGATAGATAGATGGAAAGACACTTAAAGGCATACATGATATCACTAGTGACATCATAAATTACATTATCCTGCAGTCTGAGAAATTATCTAGCATTTGATAATCATTAGCATGTTAATGGATGCAGAGGAGTCGTTTTTATCATTGCCACCTTTTCTGAGGAAAGGAAATACTGTCCATTAGCATAAATTATTTAAATAATTATACAACATAAATTAGGAACTAAACTGCTAGGACTGATTATAAATAATCATTAGTTTATTATTAGATACCTAACGCTGGTTTTGGCCGCCCGCTGGTATTTAGAGTCAGTCAGGAAAGGGTCTAACGCTCACGTTACAGCCACGACTTTTCCATACCGCAGATCCCCCTACGCGATTTGCGTATCCTATCTTTTCAATGGGATCTTTCTAATGCCGGTATTTAGAGTCTTGGCTGAAGTGAGCGTTAGAAATCTAACGACAAGTCTCCAGCCGCAGCAAAAAGGCAGGAGTTAAGAGCTTTCTGGGCTAGATCTTCAATCTTCTTTCTTCCGGATCCATCTTCATCCCGCCAACGCGGAACATCTATCCTGGCCGACGACTTCCCGGCGAATGACGGTTCCTTTAAATGACATCATCCAAGATGGCGTCCCTCGAATTCCGATTGGCTGATAGGATTCTATCAGCCAATCGGAATTAAGGTAGGAATATTCTGATTGGCTGATGGAATCAGCCAATCAGAATCAAGTTCAATCCGATTGGCTGATTCGATCAGCCAATCAGATTGAGCTCGCATTCTATTGGCTGTTCTGATCAGCTGAAGAGGTCCATGATCCGGCTGAAGTCTTCATCCAAGCGGGGCAGAAGAGGTCTTCCATCCGATTGAAGTCTTCATCCAAGCGGGATCTTCTATTGTCATCCATCCGGAGCGGAGAGGCAGGATCCTGAAGACCTCCGACGCGGAACATCCATCCTTGGCGACGACTGAACGACGAATGACGGTTCCTTTAAATGACGTCATCCAAGATGGCGTCCCTCGAATTCCGATTGGCTGATAGGATTCTATCAGCCAATCGGAATTAAGGTAGGAAGATTCTGATTGGCTGATGGAATTAGCCAATCAGATTGAGCTCGCATTCTATTGGCTGTTCCTATCAGCCAATAGAATGCGAGCTCAATCTGATTGGCTGATTGGATCAGCCAATCGGATTGAACTTGAATCTGATTGGCTGATTCCATCAGCCAATCAGATTTTTCCTACCTTAATTCCGATTGGCTGATAGAATCCTATCAGCCAATCGGAATTTGAGGGACGCCATCTTGGATGACGTCACTTAAAGCAGTGATTTTTAACCTTTTTTTTGCCGTGGCACACTTTTTTACATTAAAAAAATCCTGTGGCACACCACCATCCCAAAATTTAAAAAAAATCACACATTGTAGCTTAATACAGCATATATATACACAAACACACACATACTGTATGTATTGTGCTGTTATGCCATGCCTCCTACAAACTACCCCTGCACTGGGAGTAAAAAACAAGCAAAGTTTAAAAAAATATGTCACACTGTTGTCAGTCTGCCGTGGCACACCTGAGGATCTCTCATGGCACACTAGTGTGCCACGGCACACTGGTTGAAAAACACTGACTTAAAGGAACCTTCATTCGTCGGTAGTCGTCAGTAGGCAGAGGATGTTCCGCGCCGGAGGTGAAGATGGAGCCGCTCCTCGTCGGATGGATGAAGATAGAAGATGCCGCTTGGATGAAGATGTCTGCCGGTCCGGATGTCCTCTTCTGCCCGGATAGGATGAAGACTTCTGCAGCTCCGGATGTCTTCTTTTGGTCCATCGGTGCTCGGCTGAGTGAAGACGACTCAAGGTAGGGAGATCTTCAGGGGGGTAGTGTTAGGTTTATTTAAGGGGGGTTTGGGTTAGAGTAGGGGTATGTGGGTGGTGGGTTGTAATGTTGGGGGGTGGTATTGTGTTTTTTTTTACAGGCAAAAGAGCTGATTTCTTTGGGGCATGCCCCGCAAAAAGCCCTTTTAAGGGATGTTACGGTAATAGAGCTGTTAACTATTTTAATTTAGAATAGGGTAGGGAATTTTTTTTATTTTGGGGGGCTTTGTTATTTTATTCGGGGGCTTAGAGTAGGTGTAATTAGTTTAAAATTCTTGTAATCTTTTTTTATTTTTTGTAATTTAGTGTTTTTTTTTGTAATTTAGATTAGTTTATTTAATTGTAAGTACTTGTAGTTAATTTATTTAATTTATTTAATGATAGTGTAGTGTTAGGTTTAATTGTAACTTAGGTTAGGATTTATTTTACAGGTAATTTTGTAATTATTTTAACTAGGTAGCTATTAAATAGTTAATAACTATTTAATAGCTATTGTACCTGGTTAAAATAAATACAAAGTTGCCTGTAAAATAAATATAAATCCTAAAATAGCTACAATATAATTATTCGTTATATTGTAGCTATATTAGGGTTTATTTTACAGGTAAGTATTTAGCTTTAAATAGGAAGACTTTAGTTAATAATATGTAATTTATTTTGTTAGATTAATATTATATTTAATTTAGGGGGGTGTTAGGGTTAGGGTTAGACTTAGCTTTAGGGGTTAATACATTTATTAGAGTAGCGGTGAGGTCAGGTTGGCAGATTAGGGGTTAATACTTGAAGATAGGCGATGTTAGGGAGGGCAGATTAGGGGTTAATACTATTTATTATAGGGTTTTTGAGGCGGGAGTGAGGCGGTTTAAGGGTTAATACATTTATTAGAGTAGCGGTGAGGTCCGGTCGGCAGATTAGGGGTTAATAAGTGTAGGTAAGGTAGCGGCCACGTTGGGGGGGGGGGGCAGATTAGGGGTTAATAAATATAATATTGGGGTCGGCGATGTTAGGGGCAGCAGATTAGGGGTACATAGGTATAATGTAGGTTGCGGCGGATTAGGGGTTAATAATATAATGCAGGGGTCAGCGATAGTGGGGGCGGCAGATTAGGGGTTAATAAGTGTAAGGTTAGGGGTGTTTAGACTCGGGGTTCATGTTAGAGTGTTAGGTGCAGACTTAGAAACTGTTTCCCCATAGGAAACAATGGGGCTGCGTTGGGAGCTTAACGCTGCTTTTTTGCAGGTGTTAGGTTTTTTTTCAGCCCAAACTGCCCCATTGTTTCCTATGGGGGAATCGTGCACGAGCACGTTTTTCCAGCTAGCCGCTACCGTAAGCAACGCTGGTATTGAGAGTTGAAGTGGAGGTAAATATGCCTGTACGCTCCCTTTTTGGAGCCTAACGCAGCCCTTCAGAGAACTCTAAATACCAGCGTTATTTAAAAGGTGCGGGGGGAAAAAAACACGCGTAGCTAACTCACCCCTTTGGCCGCAAAACTCTAAATCTAGGCGTAAGTTAAAGAGACACTAAACCCAATACACAGTACACAGTATATTACACATGGTACATAACACAGTACATAACACACAATACGCAGCCTCAAGAAAACACTAAGTTATAGGGACACTAAACCCAATACACAGTACACAGTATATTACACATGGTACATAACACAGTACACAGTATATTATACATGGTACATAACACAGTACACAGTATATTATACATGGTACATAACACAGTACACAGTATATTATACATGGTACATAACACAGTACACAGTATAGTATACATGGTACATAACACAGTACACAGTATATTCTACATGGTACATAACACAGTACACAGTATATTATACATGGTACATAACACAGTACACAGTATATTATACATGGTACATAAAACAGTACACAGTATATTATACATGGTACATAACACAGTACACAGTATATTATACATGGTACATAACACAATACACAGTATATTATACATGGTACATAACACAGTACACAGTATATTATACATGGTACATAACACAGTACACAGTATATTATACATGGTACATAACACAGTACACAGTATATTATACATGGTACATAACACATTACACAGTATATTACACATGGTACATAACACAGTACACAGTATATTATACATGGTACATAACACAGTACACAGTATATTATACATGGTACATAACACAGTACACAGTATATTATACATGGTACATAACACAGTACACAGTATATTATACATGGTACATAACACAGTACACAGTACATTATACATGGTACATAACACAGTACACAGTATATTACACATGGTACATAACACAGTACACAGTATATTATACATGGTACATAACACAGTACACAGTATATTATACATGGTACATAACACAGTACACAGTATATTATACATGGTACATAACACAGTACACAGTATATTATACATGGTGCATAACACAGTACACAGTATATTATACACGGTACATAACACAGTACACAGTATATTATACATGGTACATAACACAGTACACAGTATATTATACATGGTACATAACACAGTACACAGTATATTATACATGGTACATAACACAGTACACAGTATATTATACATGGTACATAACACAGTACACAGTATATTATACACGGTACATAACACAGTACACAGTATATTATACATGGTACATAACACAGTACACAGTATATTATACACGGTACATAACACAGTACACAGTATATTATACATGGTACATAACACAGTACACAGTATATTACACATGGTACATAACACAGTACACAGTATATTATACATGGTACATAACACAGTACACAGTATATTATACATGGTACATAACACAGTACACAGTATATTATACATGGTACATAACACAGTACACAGTATATTATGCATGGTACATAACACAGTACACAGTATATTATACATGGTACATAACACAGTACAGAGTATATTATACATGGTACATAACACAGTACAGAGTATATTATACATGGTACATAACACAGTACACAGTATATTATACATGGTACATAACACAGTACACAGTATATTATACACAGTACATAACACAGTACACAGTATATTATACATGGTACATAACACAGTACACAGTATATTATACATGGTACATAACACAGTACACAGTATATTATACATGGTACATAATACAGTACACAGTATATTATACATGGTACATAACACAGTACACAGTATATTATACATGGTACATAATACAGTACACAGTATATTATACATGGTACATAATACAGTACACAGTATATTATACATGGTACATAATACAGTACACAGTATATTATACATGGTACATAATACAGTACACAGTATATTATACATGGTACATAATACAGTACACAGTATATTATACATGGTACATAATACAGTACACAGTATATTATACATGGTACATAACACACAATAAGCAGCCTCAAGAAAACACTAAGTTATAAGGACACTAAACCCAATAAACAGTACACAGTATATTATACATGGTACATAACACAGTACACAGTATATTATACATGGTACATAACACAGTACACAGTATATTATACATGGTACATAACAAAGTACATAACACACAATACACAGTACACAGTATATTATACATGGTACATAACACAGTACATAACACACAATACACAGTACACAGTATATTATACATGGTACATAACACAGTACACAGTATATTATACATGGTACATAACACAGTACACAGTATATTATACATGGTACATAACACAGTACACAGTATATTACACATGGTACATAACACAGTACACAGTATATTATACATGGTACATAACAGAGTACACAGTATATTATACATGGTACATAACACAGTACACAGTATATTATACATGGTACATAACACAGTACATAACACACAATACGCAGCCTCAATAAAACACTAAGGCCTAGATTTAGAGTTTGGCGGTAGCCATGAAAACCAGCGTTAGAGGCTCTTAACGCTGGTTTTAGGCTAACGCCGGTATTTGGAGTCATTCAAAAAAGCGTCTAACACTCACTTTTCAGCCGCGACTTTTCCATACCGCAGATCCCCTTACGTAAATTGCGTATCCTATCTTTTCAATGGGATCTTTCTAACTCCGGTATTTAGAGTCGTGTCTGAAGTGAGCGTTAGAAATCTAACGACAAAACTCCAGCCGCAGAAAAAAAACAGGAGTTAAGAGCTTTTTGGGCTAACGCCGGTTCATAAACCTCTTAACTACTGTGCTCTAAAGTACACTAACACCCATAAACTACCTATGTACCCCTAAACTGAGGTCCCCCCACATCGCCGCCACTCGATTAAATTTTTTTAACCCCTAATCTGCCGACCGCCACCTACGTTATACTTATGTACCCCTAATCTGCTGCCCCTAACACCGCCGACCCCTGTATTATATTTATTAACCCCTAACCTGCCCCCCACAACGTCGCCGCCAACTACCCCTAATCTGCTGCCCCTAACACCGCCGACCCCTATATTATATTTATTAACCCCTAATCTGCCCCCACAACGTCGCCTCCACCTGCCTACACTTATTAACCCCTAATCTTCCGAGCGGACCGCACCGCTACTCTGTTAAATTTATTAACCCCTAAAGCTAATTCTAACCCTAACACCCCCCTAAGTTAAATATAATTTTATTCTAACGAAATAAATTATCTCTTATTAAATAACTTATTCCTATTTAAAGCTAAATACTTACCTGTAAAATAAACCCTAATATAGCTACAATATAACGAATAATTACATTGTAGCTATTTTAGGATTAATATTTATTTTACAGGCAACTTTGTAATTATTTTAACCAGGTACAATAGCTAATAAATAGTTAAGAACTATTTAATAGTTACCTAGTTAAAATAATTACAAAATTACCTGTAAAATAAATCCTAACCTAAGTTACAATTAAACCTAACACTATACTATCATTAAATTAATTAAATAAAATACCTACAATTACCTACAATTAAACCTAACACTACACTATCAATAAATTAATTAAATACAATATGTACAAATAACTACAATGAAATAAACTAACTAAAGTACAAAAAACAAAAAAGAACTAAGTTACAAAAAATAAAAAAATATTTACAAACATAAGAAAAATATTACAACAATTTTAAACTAATTACACCTCCTCTAAGCCCCCTAATAAAATAACAAAGACCCCCAAAATAAAAAAAATTCCTACCCTATTCTAAATTACTAAAGTTCAAAGCTCTTTTACCTTACCAGCCCTGAACAGGGCCCTTTGCGGGGCATGCCCCAAGAAATTCAGCTCTTTTGCCTGTAAAAAAAAACATACAATACCCCCCCCAACATTACAACCCACCACCCACATACCCCTAATCTAACCCAAACCCCCTTAAATAAACCTAACACTAAGCCCCTGAAGATCTTCCTACCTTGTCTTCACCATACCAGGTTCACCGATCCGTCCTGGCTCCAAAATCTTCATCCAAGCCCAAGCGGGGGCTAGACATCCATCATCCGACAGCTGAAGAAGTCCAGAAGAGGCTCCAAAGTCTTCATCCTATCCGGGAAGAAGAGTAGATCCGGACCGGCAACCATCTTCTTCCAAGCGGCATCTTCTATCTTCATCCGATGAGGACCGGCTCCATCCTGAAGACCTCCACCGCGGACCCATCTTCATCCTCCGACGTCCAACTGAAGAATGACGGTTCCTTTAAGGGACGTCATCCAAGATGGCGTCCCTCGAATTCCGATTGGCTGATAGGATTCTATCAGCCAATCGGAATTAAGGTAGGAAAATTCTGATTGGCTGATGGAATCAGCCAATCAGAATCAAGTTCAATCCGATTGGCTGATCCGATCAGCCAATCAGATTGAGCTCGCATTCTATTGGCTGATCGGAAACAGCCAATAGAATGCGAGCTCAATCTGATTGGCGGATGATGGATGTCTAGCCCCCGCTTGGGCTGAGATGAAGATATCGGAGCCTGGAACGGACGGTCATACCTGGCATGGTGAAGACAAGGTAGGAAGATCTTCAGGGGCTTAGTGTTAGGTTTATTTAAGGGGGGTTTGGGTTAGATTAGGGGTATGTGGGTGGTGGGTTGTAATGTTGGGGGGGGGGTATTGTATGTTTTTTTTACAGGCAAAAGAGCTGAATTTCTTGGGGCATGCCCCGCAAAGGGCCCTGTTCAGGGCTGGTAAGATAAAAGAGCTTTGAACTTTAGTAATTTAGAATAGGGTAGGGCATTTTTTATTTTGGGGGTCTTTGTTATTTTATTAGGGGGCTTAGAGTAGGTGTAATTAGTTTAAAATTGTTGTAATATTTTTCTTATGTTTGTAAATATTTTTTTATTTTTTGTAACTTAGTTCTTTTTATTTTTTGTACTTTAGTTAGTTTATTTAATTGTATTTATTTGTAGATATTGTATTTAATTAATGTATTGATAGTGTAGTGTTAGGTTTAATTGTAACTTAGGTTAGGATTTATTTTACAGGTAATTTTGTAATTATTTTAACTATTTTAGATATTAAATAGTTATTAACTATTTAATAGCTATTGTACCTGGTTAAAATAAATACAAAGTTACCTGTAAAATAAATATAAATCCTAAAATAGCTATAATATAATTATAATTTATATTGTAGCTATATTAGGATTTATTTTACAGGTAAGTATTTAGCTTTAAATAGGATTAATTTATTTAATAAGAGTTAATTAATTTCGCTAGATTTAAATTATATTTAACTTAGGGGGTGTTAGTGTTAGGGTTAGACTTAGCTTTAGGGGTTAATACATTTATTAGAATAGCGGTGAGCTCCAGTCGGCAGATTAGGGGGTTAATGTTTGAAGTTAGGTGTTGGCGATGTTAGGGAGGGCAGATTAGGGGTTAATACTATTAATTATAGGGTTAGTGAGGCGGATTAGGGGTTAATAACTTTATTATAATAGCGGTGCGGTCCGGTCGGAAGATTAGGGGTTAATAAGTGTAGGCAGGTGGAAGCGACGTTGTGGGGGGCAGATTAGGGGTTAATAAATATAATATAGGGGTCGGCGGTGTTAGGGGCAGCAGATTAGGGGTACATAGGGATAATGTAAGTAGCGGCGGTTTACGGAGCGGCAGATTAGGGGTTAATATTAATATGCAGGGGTCAGCCATATTATACATGGTACATAACACAGTACACAGTATATTATACATGGTACATAACACAATACACATTATATTATACATGGTACATAACACAGTACACAGTATATTATACATGGTACATAACACAGTACACAGTATATTATACATGGTACATAACACAGTACACAGTATATTATACATGGTACATAACACAGTACACAGTATATTATACATGGTACATAACACAACACACAGTATATTATACATGGTACATAACACAGTACACAGTATATTATACATGGTAAATAACACAGTACACAGTATATTACACATGGTACATAAAACTCATTACACAGTATATTATACAAGGTACAGTAACACAGTACACAGTATATTATACATGGTACATTAACACAGTACACAGTATATTAAACATGGTACATAATACAGTACACAGTATTATTATACATGGTACATAACACAGTACACAGTATATTATACATGGTACATAACACAGTATATTATACATGGTACATAACACAGTACATAGTATATTATACATGGTACATAACACAGTACACAGTATATAATACATGGTACATAACACAGTACACAGTATATTATACATGGTACATAACACAGTACACAGTATATTATACATGGTACATAACACAGTACACAGTATATTACACATGGTACATAACACAGTACACAGTATATTACACATGGTACATAACACAGTACACAGTATATTATACATGGTACATAACACAGTACACAGTATATTATACATGGTACATAACACAGTACACAGTATATTACACATGGTACATAACACAGTACACAGTATATTATTACATGGTACATAACACAGTACACAGTATATTATACATGGTACATAACACAATACACAGTTTATTATACATGGTACATAACACAGTACACATTATATTATACATGGTACATAACACAGTACACAGTATATTATACATGGTACATAACACAGTTACACAGTATATTATACATGGTACATAACACAGTACACAGTATATTATACATGGTACATAACACAGTACACAGTATATTATACAATGGTACATAACACAAGTACACAGTATATTATACATGGTACATAACACACGTACACAGTACATTATACATGTACATAAAACAGTACAACAGTATATTATACATGGTACATAAACACAGTACACAGTATATTATACATGGTAAATTACACAATCTACACAGTATATTATACATGGTACATAACACAGTACACAGTATATTATACATGGTACATAACGCAGTACACAGTATATTATACATGGTACATAACACAGTACACAGTATATTATACATGGTACATAACACAGTACACAGTATATTATACATGGTACATAACACAATACACAGTATATTATACATGGTACATAAAACAGTATATTATATATGGTACATAACACTGTATATTATACATGGTACATAACACAGTACTCAGTATATTATACATGGTACATAACACAGTACACAGTATATTATACATGGTACATAACACAGTACACAGTATATTATACATGGTACATAACACAGTACACAGTATATTATACATGGTACATAACACAGTACACAGTATATTATACATGGTACATAACACACAATACACAGTATATTATACATGGTACATATACACAGTACACACTATATTATACATGGTACATAACACAGTACACAGTATATTACACATGGTACATAACACAGTGTACAGTATATTATACATGGTACATAACACAGTACACAGTATATTATACATGGTACATAACACAGTACACAGTATATTATACATGGTACATAACAACAGTACACAGTATATTACACATGGTACATAACACAGTACACAGTATATTACACATGGTACATAACACAGTACACAGTATATTATACATGGTACATAACACATTACACAGTATATTATACATGGTACATAACACAGTACACAGTATATTATACATGGTACATAACACAGTACACAGTATATTATACATGGTACATAACACAGTACAACAGTATATTATACATGGTACATAACACAGTACACAGTATATATATACATGGTACATAACACAGTACACAGTATATTATACATGGTACATAACACAGTACACAGTATATTATACATGGTACATAACACAACACACAGTATATTATACATGGTACATAACACTGTACACAGTATATTATACATTGGTACATAACACAGTACACAGTATATTAAACATGGTTCATACACATTACACAGTATATTATACATGGTACATAACACAGTACACAGATTATAATACATGGTACATAACACAGTACACAGTATATTAACATGGTACTTAAACACAGTACACTGTATATTTTACATGGTACAACTAACACAGTACACTGTATATTATACATGGTACATAACACAGTACACAGTATATTACACATGGTACATAACACAGTACACCAGTATATTATACATGGTACATAACACAGTACACAGTTTATTATCACATGGTACATAACACAATAACAGTGTATTATACATGGTACATACACAGTACACATTATATTCTACATGGTACTTAACACAGTACACAGTATATCTATACATGGTACATAACACAGTACACAGTATATTATACATGGTACATAACACAGTACACAGTACATTATACATGGTACATAACCCACAGTACACGGTATATTATACATGGTACATAAACACAGTACACAGTATATTATACATGGTACATAACACAGTACACGGTATATTACACATGGTACATAACACAGTACACGGTATATTATACATGGTACATAAACACAGTACACAGTATATTATACATGGTACATAACATCAGTACACAGTATATTACACATGGTACATAACACAGTACACAGTATATTATACATGGTACATAACACAAGTACACAGTATATTATACATGGTACATAACACAGTACACAGTATATTATACATGGTACATAACACAGTACACAGTATATTATACATGGTACATAACACATTACACAGTATATTATACATGGTACATAACACAGTACACAGTATATTATACATGGTAAATAACACAGTACACAGTATATTATACATGGTACATAGCACAGTACACAGTATATTATACATGGTACATAACACAGTACACAGTATATTATACATGGTACATAACACATTACACAGTATATTATACATGGTACATAACACAGTACACAGTATGTTATACATGGTACATAACACAGTTCACAGTATATATATACATGGTACATAACACAGTACACAGTATATTATACGTGGGTACATAACACAGTACACAGTATATTTATACTTGGTACATAAACAGTACACAGGATATTATACATGGTACATAACACAGTAACAGTATATTATACATGGTACATAACACAGTACACAGTAATATTATACATGGTACATAACACAGTACACAGTATATTATACATGGTAACATAACACAGTACACAGTATATTATACATGGTACATAACACTGTACACCAGTATATTATACATGGTACATAACACAGTACACAGTATATTACACATGGTACATAACACAGTACACAGTATATTACACATGGTACATAACACATTACACAGTATATTATACATGGTACATAACACAGTACACAGTATATTATACATGGTACATAACACTGTGCACAGTATATTATACATGGTACATAACACAGTAACATAACACACAATACACAGTACACAGTATATTATACATGGTACATAACACAGTACACAGTATATTACACATGGTACATAACACATTACACAGTATATTATACATGGTACATAACACAGTACACAGTATATAATACATGGTACATAACACAGTACACAGTATATT
Source organism: Bombina bombina (assembly GCF_027579735.1). Classification (NCBI taxonomy): domain Eukaryota; kingdom Metazoa; phylum Chordata; class Amphibia; order Anura; family Bombinatoridae; genus Bombina; species Bombina bombina. Next base: position 593,499,946 of record NC_069505.1, on the reverse strand, counting down.
ATACATGGTACATAACCACAGTACACAGTATATTATACATGGTACACTAACACAGTACACAGTAATATTATACATGGTACATAACACGCAATACACATTATACTTATACATGGTACATAACACCAGTACACAGTATATTATACATGGTACATATAACACAGTACACAGTATATTATACATGGTACATAACACAGTACACAGTATATTATACATGGTACATAACACAGTACACAGGATACTTACACACTGGTAACATATCTCATTACACCAGTATATTATACATGGTACATAACACAGTACACAGTATATTTATACATGGTACATAACACAGTACACAGTATATTATACATGGTACATAATACAGTACACAGTATATTATACATGGTACATAACACAGTTACACCAGTATATTATTCATGGTACTAACACAGTTATTATACATGGTACATAATCACAGTACATAGTATAATATACTGGTACATAACACAGTACACAGTATATTATACATGGTACATAACACAGTACACAGTATATTATACATGGTACATAACACAGTACACAGTATATTATACATGGTACATAACACAGTACACAGTATATTACACATGGTACATAACACAGTACACAGTATATTACACATGGTACATAACACAGTACACAGTATATATACATGGTACATAACACAGTACACAGTATATTATACATGGTACATAACACAGTACACAGTATATTACACATGGTACATAACACAGTACACAGTATATTATACATGGTACATAACACAGTACACAGTATATTATACATGGTACATAACACAATACACAGTGTATTATACATGGTACATAACACAGTACACATTATATTATACATGGTACATAACACAGTACACAGTATATTATACATGGTACATAACACAGTACACAGTATATTATACATGGTACATAACACAGTACACAGTATATTATACATGGTACATAACACAGTACACAGTACATTATACATGGTACATAACACAGTACACGGTATATTATACATGGTACATAACACAGTACACGGTTATTTATACATGGTACATAACACAGTACACGGTATATTACACATGGTACATAACACAGTACACAGTATATTAATACATGGTACATAACACAGTACACAGTATATTATACATGGTACATAACACAGTACACAGTATATTATACATGGTACATAACACAATACACAGTATATTATACATGGTACATAACACAGTACACAGTATATTATACATGGTACATAACGCAGTACACAGTATATTATACATGGTAACATAACACAGTACACAGTATATTATACATGGTACTTAGCACAGTACACAGTATATTATACATGGTACATAACACAGTACACAGTATATTATACATGGTACATAACACATTACACAGTATATTATACATGGTACATAACACAGTACACAGTATATTATAATGGTACATAACACAAGTACACAGTATATTATACATGGTACATAAACAGTACACAGTATATTTATACATGGTACATAACACAGTACACAGTATATTATACTTGGTACATAACACAGTACACAGTATATTATACATGGTACATAACACAGTACACAGTATATTATACATGGTACATAACACAGTACACAGGTATATTATACATGGTACATAACACAGTACACAGTATATTATACATGGTACATAAACACTGTACACAGTATATTATACATGGTACATAACACAGTACACAGTATATTACAATGGTACATAACACAGTACACAGTATATTTATACATGGTACATAACACATTACACAGTATATTATACATGGTACATAACACAGTACACAGTATATTATACATGGTACATAACACAGTGGACAGTATATTATACATGGTACATAACACAGTACATAACACACAATACACAGTACACAGTATATTATACATGGTACATAACACAGTACACAGTTATTAAAAATGGTACATAACACATTACACAGTATATTATACATGGTACATAACACAGTACACAGTATATAATACATGGTACATAACACAGTACAACAGTATATTATACATGGTACATAACACAGTACACAGTATATTATACATGGTACATAACACAGTACACGGTATATTATACATGGTACATAACACAATACACATTATATTATACATGGTACATAACCCAGTACACAGTATATTATACATGGTACATAACACAGTACACAGTATTTTATACATGGTACATAACACATTACACAGTATATTATACATGGTAATAACACAGTACACAGTATGTTATACATGGTACATAACACAGTACACAGTATATTTAACATGGTACATAATACAGTACACAGTATATTATACATGGTACATAACACAGTACACAGTATATTATACATGGTACATAACACAGTATATTATACATGGTACATAACACAGTACATAGTATATTATACATGGTACATAACACAGTACACAGTATATAATACATGGTACATAACACAGTACATCAGTATATTATACTTGGTACATAACAACAGTACACAGTATATTATACATGGTACATAACACAGTACACAGTATATTACACATGGTACATAACACAGTACACAGTATATTAACACATGGTACATAACACAGTACACAGTATATTATACATGGTACATAACACAGTACATAGTATATTATACATGGTACATAACTCAGTACACAGTATATTACACATGGTACATAACACAGTACACAGTATATTATACATGGTACATAACACAGTACACAGTATATTATACATGGTACATAACACAATACACAGTGTATTATACATGGTACATAACACAGTACACATTATATTATACATGGTACATAACACAGTACACAGTATCTTATACATGGTACATAACACAGTACACAGTATTTTATACATTGGTACATACACAGTAAAAGTATATTATACATGGTACATAACACAGTACACAGTACATTATACATGGTACATAACACAGTACACGGTATATTATACATGGTACATAACACAGTACACGGTATATTATACATGGTACATAACACAGTACACAGTATATTATACATGGTACATAACACAGTACACGGTATATTACACATGGTACATAACACAGTACACAGTATATTATACATGGTACATAACACAGTACACAGTATATTACACATGGTACATAACACAGTACACAGTATATTATACATGGTACATAACACAGTACACAGTATATTATACATGGTACATAACACAATACACAGTATATTATACATGGTACATAACACAGTACACAGTATATTATACATGGTACATAACGCAGTACACAGTATATTATACATGGTACATTACACAGTACACAGTATATTATACATGGTACATAGCACAGTACACAGTATATTATACATGGTACATAACACAGTACACAGTATATTATACATGGTACATAACACATTACCAGTATATTATACATGGTATCATAACACAGTTCACAGTATATATACATGGTACATAACACAGTAACAGTATATTATACATGGTACATAACACAGTACACAGTATATTATACATGGTACATAACCACAGTACACAGTATATTATACATGGTACATAACACAGTACACAGTATATTATACATGGTACATAACACAGTACACAGTATATTATACATGGTACATAACACAGTACACAGTATATTATACATGGTACATAACACAGTACACAGTATATTATACATGGTACATAACACAGTACACAGTATATTATAACATGGTACATAACACAGTACACAGTATATTATACATGGTACATAACACAGTACACAGTATATTATACATGGTACATAACACAGTATATTATACATGGTACATAACACAGTACACAGAATATTATACATGGTACATAACACAATACACAGTATATTATACATGGCACATAACACAGTACACAGTATATTATACATGGTACATAACACAGTACACCAGTATTATTATACATGGTACATAACACAGCACACCAGTATATTATACATGGTACATAACACAGTACACAGTATATTATACATGGTACATAACACAGTACACAGTATATTATACATGGTACATAAACACAGCACACAGTATATTATACATGGTACATAAACACAGCACACAGTATATATATATGGTACATAACACAGTACACAGTATATTATACATGGTACATAACACAGTACACAGTATATTATACATGGTACATAACACAGTACAGTATATTATACATGGTACATAACACAGCACACAGTATATTTATACATGGTACATAACACAGTACACATTATATTATACATGGTACATAACACAGTACACATTATATTATACATGGTACATAACAGTACACAGTATATTATACATGGCACATAACACAGTACACAGTATATTACACATGGTAATAACACAGTACACAGTATATTATACATGGTACATAACACAGTACACAGTATATTATACTTGGTACATAACACAGTACACAGTATATTATACATGGTACATAACACAGTACAGTATATTATACATGGTACATAACACAGTATACAGTATATTATACATGGTACATAACACAGTACACAGTATATTATACATGGTACATAACACAGTACACAGTATATTATACATGGTACATAACTCAGTACACAGTATATTATACATGGTACATAACACAGAACACAATATATTACACATGGTACATAACACAGTACACAGTATATTATACATGGTACATAACACAATACACAGTGTATTATACATGGTACATAACACAGTACACATTATATTATACATGGTACATAACACAGTACACAGTATATTATACATGGTACATAACACAGTACACAGTATATTATACATGGTACATAACACAGTACACAGTATATTATACATGGTACATAACACAGTACACAGTATATTATACATGGTACATAACACAGTACACAGGTATATTACACATGGTACATAACACAGTACACAGTATATTATACATGGTACATAACACAGTACACATTATATTATACATGGTACATAACACAGTACACAGTATATTACACATGGTACATAACACAGTACACAGTATATTATACATGGTACATAACACAGTACACAGTATATTATACATGGTACATAACACAGCACACAGTATATTATACATGGTACATAACACAGCACACAGTATATTATACATGGTACATAACACAGTACACAGTATATTATACATGGTACATAACACAGTACACAGTATATAATACATGGTACATAACACAGTACACAGTATATAATACACAGTGCATAACACAGTACACAGTATATTATACATTGTACATAACACAGTACACAGTATATTATACATGGTACATAACACAGTACACAGTATATTATACATGGTACATAACACAGTACACAGTATATTATACATGGTACATAAACACAGTACACAGTATATTACACATGGTACATAACACAGTACACAGTATATTATACATGGTACATAACACAGTACACAGTATATTATACATGGTACATAACACAGTATATTATACATGGTACATAACACAGTACACAGTATATTATACATGGCACATAACACAGGGGCGTATTAAGGCATAGGCCAACAAGGCCGGTGCCTAGGGCAGCAGATTTTTAAGGGGCAGCAGAATTTTGAGTCCCTAGGGCCACTCTACTGAACTCAGGGCTGGGTAGCTAAATCAACCAATTACTAATGACTTAAATGGCTGGCCCGGCTATTGCTATCCAATGCGATTGTATGTGGGTGCGCATGACGTGGTGACAGTGGAGGCGGAGCTCGCAGCCTGGCCTGGACTGAGAGGGAATGTGGTATTCTTCCTGGCTCCACCGCGTGATTGAGACTCACACAGACTACACAGTGCAGTGTGCACTACAACGTGACCACTGTGAAACAGCATATGCCTTTCTCCCTTCAATACATCTTAAACGGATTAGTCACTAAATACTTGTACATTTACTGTTTGTCTATCTGTCATACATGCAAAGAATAAGTATTTATTGCTGAATCTATACAACTATGTGACTTAAAACACAACTGAAAATATGTTGTATGCATTTAATACATTCAGAAACATATACTTTATTATGATTGTATCATGTGGCTTTATCCCCTAGGATACAATTCCTAAACCTATCATAACTACTTTTGTATTTTTTAAGTACTTTTAAAGGCCAGTTTGTATATTTATCCCAAGCAGACTATTTTGCTTAAATAACTGTCAATCACCAAAGAAGATGTTTAAGGGTAAATAACTACCTACTGACAAAACTATCATACAGTGAAGGATATTTTTTTATGATACAAACACTTTAATCATCTGACTTGCAAAATAATGTATATATATGTATATATATATGTATATATATATGTGTGTGTGTGTGTGACCAGAGTGAATGCAAGCCCTGATGAACATCTACTTAAAAATACATTATTTTTTTACACCCTGCCCCAAAAATATTATGTCTAAAAAAAGGCCTTAAACCTGGTGTGGGGTGGGGGGGCAGCAGAATTTTGAGTGCCTAGGGCAGCACAAAACCTAAATACGCCCCTGACATAACACAGTACACAGTATATTATACATGGTACATAACACAGTACACAGTATATTATACATGGTACATAACACAGTACACAGTATATTATACATGGTACATAACACAGTACACAGTATATTATACATGGTACATAACACAGTACACAGTTTATTATACATGGTACATAACACAGTACACAGTATATTATACATGGCACATAACACAGTACACAGTATATTATACATGGTACATAACACAGACACAGTATATTATACATGGTACATAACACAGTACAACAGTATATTATACATGGTACATAACACAGTACACAGTATATTATAAATGGTACATAACACAGTACACAGTTATTATATCATGGTACATAACACAGTACACAGTATATTATACATGGTACATAACACAGTACACAGTATATTTTTACATGGTACATAACACAGTACAAAGTATATTATACACTGGTACATAACACAGTACACAGTATATTACACATGGTACATAAACACAGTACACAGTATATTATACATGGTACATAACACAGTACACAGTATATTTACATGTACAATAACACAGTACACAGTATATTATACATGGTACATAACACAGTACACAGTATATTATACATGGCTACATAACACAGTACACAGTATATTACACATGGTACATAAACACAGTACACAGTATATTATACATGGTACATAACCACAGTACACATTATATTTTACATGGTACATAAACAGTACACAGTATATTACACATGGTACATAAACACAGTACACAGTATATTAATACATGGTACATAACACAGTACACAGTATATTATACATGGTACATAACACAGTACACAGTATATTATACATGGTACATAATCCCAGTACACAGTATATTATACATGGTACATAATACAGTACACTGTATATTATACATGTACATAACACAGTACTCAGTATATTATACATGGTACATAACACAGTACACAGTATATTATACATGGTACATAACACAGTACACAGTCTATTATACATGGTACATACACAGTACACAGTATATTCTTACAATGGTACATAAACCATTACACAGTTATATTATACATGGTAATAACACAGTACACAGTATATTTATACATGGTACATAACAACAGTACACAGTATTTATACATGGTACATAACACAGTACACAATATATTATACATGGTACATAAACACAGTACACAGTATATTATAACATGGTACATAACACAGTACACAGTATATTATACATGGTACATAACACAGTACACAGTATATTATACAATGGTACATAACACATTACACAGTATATTATACATGGTACATAACACCAGTACACAGTATATTATACATGGTACATAACACAGTACACAGTATATTATACATGGTACATAACACAGTACACAGTATATTATACATGGTACATAACACAGTACACAGTATATTATACATTGTACATAACACAGTACACAGTATATTATACATGGTACATAACACAGTACACAGTATATTATACATGGTACATAACACAGTACACAGTATATTATACATGGTACATAACACAGTACACAGTATATTATACATGGTACATAACACAATACACATTATATTATACATGGTACATAACACAGTACACAGTATATTATACATGGTACATAACACAGTACACAGTATATTATACATGGTACATAACACAGTACACAGTATATTATACATGGTACATAACACAGTACACAGTATATTATACATGGTACATAACACAACACACAGTATATTATACATGGTACATAACACAGTTCACAGTATATTATACATGGTACATAACACAGTACACAGTATATTACACATGGTACATAACACATTACACAGTATATTATACATGGTACATAACACAGTACACAGTATATTATACATGGTACATAACACAGTACACAGTATATTATACATGGTACATAATACAGTACACAGTATATTATACATGGTACATAACACAGTACACAGTATATTATACATGGTACATAACACAGTACACAGTATATTATACATGGTACATAACACTGTACACAGTATATTATACATGGTACATAACACAGTACACAGTATATTACACATGGTACATAACACAGTACACAGTATATTACACATGGTACATAACACATTACACAGTATATTATACATGGTACATAACACAGTACACAGTATATTATACATGGTACATAACACAGTGCACAGTATATTACACATGGTACATAACACAGTACATAACACACAATACACAGTACACAGTATATTATACATGGTACATAACACAGTACACAGTATATTACACATGGTACATAACACATTACACAGTATATTACACATGGTACATAACACATTACACAGTATATTATACATGGTACATAACACAGTACACAGTATATTATACATGGTACATAACACAGTGCACAGTATATTACACATGGTACATAACACAGTACATAACACACAATACACAGAACACAGTATATTATACATGGTACATAACACAGTAAACAGTATATTACACATGGTACATAACACATTACACAGTATATTATACATGGTACATAACACAGTACACAGTATATAATACATGGTACATAACACAGTACACAGTATATTATACATGGTACATAACACAGTACACAGTATATTATACATGGTACATAACACAGTACACAGTATATTATACATGGTACATAACACAATACACATTATATTATACATGGTACATAACACAGTACACAGTATATTATACATGGTACATAACACAGTACACAGTATATTATACATGGTACATAACACAGTACACAGTATATTATACATGGTACATAACACAGTACACAGTATATTATACATGGTACATAACACAACACACAGTATATTATACATGGTACATAACACAGTACACAGTATATTATACATGGTACATAACACAGTACACAGTATATTACACATGGTACATAACACATTACACAGTATATTATACATGGTACATAACACAGTACACAGTATATTATACATGGTACATAACACAGTACACAGTATAATATACATGGTACATAATACAGTACACAGTATATTATACATGGTACATAACACAGTACACAGTATATTATACATGGTACATAACACAGTATATTATACATGGTACATAACACAGTACATAGTATATTATACATGGTACATAACACAGTACACAGTATATAATACATGGTACATAACACAGTACACAGTATATTATACATGGTACATAACACAGTACACAGTATATTATACTTGGTACATAACACAGTACACAGTATATTATACATGGTACATAACACAGTACACAGTATATTATACATGGTACATAACACAGTACACAGTATATTATACATGGTACATAACACAGTACACAGTATATTATACATGGTACATAACACAGTACACAGTATATTATACATGGTACATAACACAGTACACAGTATATTATACATGGTACATAACACAGTACACAGTATATTATACATGGTACATAACACAGTATATTATACATGGTACATAACACAGTACATAGTATATTATACATGGTACATAACACAGTACACAGTATATTATACATGGTACATAACACAGTACACAGTATATTATACATGGTACATAACACAGTACACAGTATATTATACATGGTACATAACACAGTACACAGTATATTATACATGGTACATAACACAGTACACAGTATATTATACATGGTACATAACACAGTACACAGTATATTATACATGGTACATAACACAGTACACAGTATATTATACATGGTACATAACACAGTACACAGTATATTATACATGGTACATAACACAGTACACAGTATATTATACATGGTACATAACACAGTACACAGTATATTATACATGGTACATAACACAGTACACAGTATATTATACATGGTACATAACACAGTACACAGTATATTATACATGGTACATAACACAGTACACAGTATATTATACATGGTACATAACACAGTACACAGTATATTATACATGGTACATAACACAGTACACAGTATATTATACATGGTACATAACACAGTACACAGTATATTATACATGGTACATAACACAGTACACAGTATATTATACATGGTACATAACACAGTACACAGTATATTATACATGGTACATAACACAGTACACAGTATATTATACATGGTACATAACACAGTACACAGTATATTATACATGGTACATAACACAGTACACAGTATATTATACATGGTACATAACACAGTACACAGTATATTATACATGGTACATAACACAGTACACAGTATATTATACATGGTACATAACACAGTACACAGTATATTATACATGGTACATAACACAGTACACAGTATATTATACATGGTACATAACACAGTACACAGTATATTATACATGGTACATAACACAGTACACAGTATATTATACATGGTACATAACACAGTACACAGTATATTATACATGGTACATAACACAGTACACAGTATATTATACATGGTACATAACACAGTACACAGTATATTATACATGGTACATAACACAGTACACAGTATATTATACATGGTACATAACACAGTACACAGTATATTATACATGGTACATAACACAGTACACAGTATATTATACATGGTACATAACACAGTACACAGTATATTATACATGGTACATAACACAGTACACAGTATATTATACATGGTACATAACACAGTACACAGTATATTATACATGGTACATAACACAGTACACAGTATATTATACATGGTACATAACACAGTACACAGTATATTATACATGGTACATAACACAGTACACAGTATATTATACATGGTACATAACACAGTACACAGTATATTATACATGGTACATAACACAGTACACAGTATATTATACATGGTACATAACACAGTACACAGTATATTATACATGGTACATAACACAGTACACAGTATATTATACATGGTACATAACACAGTACACAGTATATTATACATGGTACATAACACAGTACACAGTATATTATACATGGTACATAACACAGTACACAGTATATTATACATGGTACATAACACAGTACACAGTATATTATACATGGTACATAACACAGTACACAGTATATTATACATGGTACATACACAGTACACAGTATATTATACATGGTACATAACACAGTACACAGTATATTATACATGGTACATAACACAGTACACAGTATATTATACATGGTACATAACACAGTACACAGTATATTATACATGGTACATAACACAGTATATTATACATGGTACATAACACAGTACACAGTATATTATACATGGTACATAACACAGTACACAGTATATTATACATGGTACATAACACAGTACACAGTATATTATACATGGTACATAACACAGTACACAGTATATTACACATGGTACATAACACATTACACAGTATATTATACATGGTACATAACACAGTACACAGTATATTATACATGGTACATAACACAGTACACAGTATATTATACATGGTACATAACACAGTACACAGTATATTATACATGGTACATAACACAGTACACAGTATATTATACATGGTACATAACACAGTACACAGTATATTATACATGGTACATAACACAGTACACAGTATATTATACATGGTACATAACACAGTACACAGTATATTATACATGGTACATAACACAGTACACAGTATATTATACATGGTACATAACACAGTACACAGTATATTATACATGGTACATAACACAGTACACAGTATATTATACATGGTACATAACACAGTACACAGTATATTATACATGGTACATAACACAGTACACAGTATATTATACATGGTACATAACACAGTACACAGTATATTATACATGGTACATAACACAGTACACAGTATATTATACATGGTACATAACACAGTACACAGTATATTATACATGGTACATAACACAGTACACAGTATATTATACATGGTACATAACACAGTACACAGTATATATACATGGTACATAACACAGTACACAGTATATTATACATGGTACATAACACAGTACACAGTATATTATACATGGTACATAACACAGTACACAGTATATTACACATGGTACATAACACAGTACACAGTATATTATACATGGTACATAACACAGTACACAGTATATTATACATGGTACATAACACAGTACACAGTATATTATACATGGTACATAACACAGTACACAGTATATTATACATGGTACATAACACAGTACACAGTATATTATACATGGTACATAACACAGTACACAGTATATTATACATGGTACATAACACAGTACACAGTATATTATACATGGTACATAACACAGTACACAGTATATTATACATGGTACATAACACAGTACACAGTATATTATACATGGTACATAACACAGTACACAGTATATTATACATGGTACATAACACAGTACGCTGTATATTATACATGGTACATAACACAGTACACAGTATATTACACATGGTACATAACACAGTACACAGTATATTATACATGGTACATAACACAGTACACAGTATATTATACATGGTACATAACACAGTACACAGTATATTATACATGGTACATAACACAGTACACAGTATATTATACATGGTACATAACACAGTACACAGTATATTATACATGGTACATAACACAATTACACAGTATATTATACATGGTACATAACACAGTACACAGTATATTATACATGGTACATAACACAGTACACAGTATATTATACATGGTACATAACACAGTACACAGTATATTATACATGGTACATAACACAGTACACAGTATATTATACATGGTACATAACACAGTACACAGTATATTATACACGGTACATAACACAGTACACAGTATATTATACATGGTACATAACACAGTACACAGTATATAAGGGATAAACCTCCTATTACGTCCCTACGTTTTCAATAAAAACACAACACAAACTGCTTGGGGAAAAGACCGGTCACGGTCGCGTTTATTAACCAAATTGAATTCTGCCTAATCTTAGCCAATAATTAGGCAGCTCAAATCAACCATATCACTGAACTTGTAGCATAGTTCATTCCAGTTGGGTGGCGGCATCTTCTTCTAGCTAACTATACCCCTACTTATTGACGGGACAAGGCCCCTCCGATGTCTGCAGCGTGGCACAGGGGTTGCGCCACGCTCATTGGCACAGTGAGAGAGATTTTGTTATGGAGAGCTCTTCGGCCTGCAGCTCTTTAAAAGGGGGAGAGGAACCCCTAAGCCGGCACTTAGTGGGCGACACCTCTCCCTGTGTTCGGCCGTCACTCTGCTCACACTGCGCCCGCTCCCAGGGCCTTGCCCGACCGCCACAAAAGACGACCTCTTGCCGCCACACTTAACCAACATAGCCCTTAAATAACAGTATAACAATATAACATACAACCAAATTCAACTTTTTTTTTTTTTTTTTTATATATAAAATAAACGCTGTGTTAACAACGGTCGGATGCCAACCATAGCACAGAACTTCGAAACTAACTAATGCCCTACTAAGTGTTCATTTTAAACAACCCGATGAGATGGCTGTCTTAAGGTTAGCCAGGAAAATGTCCAACCCGACGTCCGCCAGGTGAACCCCATCCGGTCGGTAAAGGGCCTTCTTGTCGGCCGTAATAGTGTCATGCCTGATGACGAAACCTCCCACGGCCGTGACCGCTCTCCCCACTTCCCTATTAACTTTCTTGCGGACATTGTACCGCAGCCCTCTGTGTCACAATGTGACGCCAACGCAGCCGTGCAACCACGTTAGACCAACCTATCCGCACATCCTGAAGCCATGTGCACACCCACTTAATGTCCGCAATCATAATCCGAATTAAATCCAACACGGGAATGGATCCCAAGTCATTTTCCGCCCAGATGCACAAACAATCACTTGAGGCTTTCCCCACCTCCTATGCGCATCCTGTACAGAGCGGGAAGCTCCCTCCCAATTAAGACCCCTGCGCCCGAGCCAGCGAATGTTAGCCCTGGATGCTGCCCAATCCTAGCTGCTGCCCCCCGGGGAATGATGCGCCCTGATAGCCGCCCAGTGGATAAAGGAGGTGCCCAATAATCCACACGCGCACTGGGGTCTTTCCTGTACCTATAACAACATGGATGGGGGACAATGACACGGTGACAAACCACTAGCAATACACCCCTTCTCACCCCCCCCACTCCCCACCAAGTCGGGAAGGTATCAAGAGGTTACGCACCTTACACGCCCTCATCACTAAGCATGCAACTGGGCGAATATAGCCCCTAATCGCTCAGACTTCCAGGCGCCCCATTTTCTTAATGACCGCCTGCGACGACCCCAAGGCCCGCAGCACTAGTCGCTGCCCGATACGGAATGAATGCGGCGCAATCTTAGATGGATCCAATCCCGCTGCCGCTGCCACTTTGGCTAGCACTTTGCGGAACTGGAAAGCTGAAAGAGAACTGCCGTCCTCATGCACGAGAAACTGTAGTCCCCCGCCCGGCCGTACCCGGCAATAATCCGCCACGCTCGATACCCGGGCAGCACTCTGTGCATTCGTGTCTGGCTAAAAGGCAACCAGACCCCTTTTCCATCCTGATCAGTTTTGGATCTGGGAATGAGCAATAGCACGCAATCACCCGCGGGTCCTTACGTGCCCCATTTTAATACCGCCTACTTCCCCCCTTGTGGAGGAGGCGACCACTTCGCCTATCCTCAGCGCCCCCGCGAAATGCCCAGCGCGAAAGCAGCCCGAAACAAGACCGCCTCGTAGGCTGAACTGCACACTGCCCCCAGATTTGCTACCAGCGAGCGCAATCTTTCTGTCGTGATCGGCTCCCTCCGATCCTTTGCGGGTGGGGCCGATCGGCCCCATCCCTTCAGATCTGCCTTACTAAGAAAGTACTTGTATGATCCCTGAAACCTAAGGCTTTGTTGAAAAAATGACAATGCCGCTAATCTGCTTAAGCTGACAATCTGGACACACCCTCAAGCTTCAAGCACGCAAGCCATTCCAGAACATGTACCTGAGACGCCCTGGACCACAACAAGAAGCCCTTCTCTGCACACTGAACGCTCCATGCCCTCCAATGCGACGAATACGCAGCCCACGTTCTTAGGAGCCAGCGATGCTCTGATCAGGGGGAGGATGGACTCCCAACCCCCCGCCAGCTGCAAAGGAAAAGAGGGCACGTTAGACCCGCAGCTGCTGGCCCTCGGGGCTACCCTTCTAAACTGATCCCATTGAAATCTGAAAGGGCATCTGCTATCACATTGCTCACCCCCGGGACATGCCGCGCTGTGAAGCGAACATATAAGCTGCAAACCACCGCAAGACGACGGTGCCGGAGGTAGGTCACCACCACCGGCGAGGTTGCAGACAACCTGTTTATGGCATATACCACGCTTCATATTGTCTGACCAGAAGATTACTGACCGATTTGACAGCCTCTCTCCCCCATAGTTCTACTGCTACCACAATAGGGAAGAGTTCTAGCAGTGCAAGGTTACGCGTGAGACCCGCGGCAATCCAGCCTCTGGCCATGGCTCCGCACTCCAGTCCCCCGTTCCAAATAGGCTCCATAGCCAACCCGCCCGCGGCATCCGTGAACAGATGCAGGGCTTGGTTGGAAATGGGCCCGTCTCTCCAAAGGCAGACCCCCGTTAAAATGAACAAGGAACCTCTCCCAAACTCCTCAGGTCGTCCCTCATCTCCTCTGTCACACCGACGCCTTGTGGTAAGCGTCCGAGGCACTTCAATTGAGCTTCTAACCTGCGGTTGAAGACCCTCCCCATGGGGATCGCCCTCCCTGCAACGTTAAGCAACCCCAGCAGGGATTGCAGCTCAGTCATGGAGATATGCTCCGCGCGACATGCGGATTGAACCGCCCCAAGTAGGCGGATCGACTTTATCTTTGGGGAGCCGGCATAGGGATGCAACAGTGTCGATCTCTATTAGGGGTGTCAAAAAATAATCGCCATTGCGATGCATCGCGATGCAGCCATTAACGATGCCTGCTCATCGATGCGGTGCAAGATCAGAATCGATTCTGGGGTCAGTGACGTCATCGCACAATGTCACGTGACCCCGCCTCTCCCCACTGACTGATGTGAGGGCTTAAAGTAATGGCAGACAGAGTAAATATTGACTTGATTCTCTGTTTTGGAACATCAGCACGCTCAGCTGCAGTTGTCTGACAAGCGGACAGCAGCCTCGTGTAACACAGTGAATATTTCCTTGTATTATCGCCTCTTCCCTGTTTACTCACTGTTGCGGTCTCTGCTGCATGTTTCTCTCTTTGTCAGACCCCTAGCCCAGCACCAACGAGCATTTGAGTGATCTGCTATTAGATATAGAAAAAGTCAAGCTTTTACAAAAGTATCTAATAGCAAACACTCCAAATGCTTGTTGGTGCTGGCTAGGGGTCTGACAAAGAGGAAACATGCAGCAGAGACCGTAACAGTTAAACAGGGAAGCGAATAATACAAGGAAACTAGTCACTGTGTTACATGAGGCTGCTGTCAGTTGGTCAGACTGCTTCTGCCCTGTCAGATCCTCTCCTAGTCTTGAAGCAGGCGACACAGCAGGAGGGTTTAATCACACTTCACCCGGCCAGCACGTTACCTCTAGGACAACTTATTGAAGCCGTTCAGTAAGTGGTTGGTGCAGCTGTATAATAAAGGTTCCGGTAAGAGGAAATTACATAGCATTCCCTTCCCAGCTGCAGATCATCACAGAGCCGTAATAAATCTGTTTAGAGTGCCTACATGATTGATTAGGTTGACCCTTTATGTCAGTTAAGAGCCCTAATCATTAACGGTGACACTGCACTGCTCACACATACCATGCATTCCCTTTTAAAGCTCTCCAATACCAGAATACCTGGTCTCATATGAGCTTAGGGAGCAAAATAACAGCCCATCTATGATCTAAGTGTAATATGTGACAGGGTATTGTATTGTATTATAGTTGTGCTTTGTATGGTGTATAAAATGTATATGTTACATATAAACCTATAGCCTTTTAAAAGCATATCTATTACCTTAAATCTGAATCCATTATTTTTATTTTTAAAAAAAAATCTATATCACACATATCCTATGTTAGTTATGTAATTGGGACCTGCTCTGCTAAAAGTGAATCATTTATACCACCTTGGTTCATAAACTGTGCATTATTCCCTGACAAAAGAGGCAAGTCCAGAATATTATTTAACATGCCAGGACCATACTACCTTATATCCTGAAACATCCCCTTAGCAATCTCCTTTTTTTTTTAAAGCAGATAAAATAAAAAAGGGAGTTCTGACTGCTTGAATTTGTTAATGAAAATCATGGGCAAGTAATCGTGATGCATCGCGATGCATCGTAGAATCGAATCGTATCGAATCGTTACGATGATAATCGTAATCGAATCGAATCGTTGAGACAGAGTGAAGATGCGCAGCTCTAATCTCTATGCCTAGGAATGTCATGCAGGTACATGGTCCCTGCGTTTTTTCCAGTGCGCGAGAGCGGAACTCCCCAAACTCTGCTGTAAGATCCTGCATCAGAGCACTCAATGCCGCACATTCGTCAGTATCTGGACCCCCTACCAGCAGGAAATCATCCAGGTAGTGAGCCACGGCCCCCGCCCCCCAGATGCCCTCTGCACTACCCAGTGCAGGAAGGAGCTGAGCATTCAAAAAAGGGCACATGACAAGGAGCAGCCCCCTGGGCAAACACCTGTCAACAAAAAATTCACCCTGGAACTTCATCCCCATCAGCCGAAATGAGGAAGGATTGAAGCGGGAGCAAGTGGAAGGCGGACTCAATGTCCAGTTTGGCCATCAGGGCCCCGCGACCCCCGAGAGCGAACCACCTCCAGTGCCTCGTCAAAGGACTGATAATGCACAGAACTGAGGTCGGATCTATCGCATCGTTCACTGACGCCCCCTTGGGATAAGACAAGTGATGAATGAGCCTGTACTTCCCCTTCTCCCGCTTGGGAACTACTCCCAGTGGAGAGACTACTAGATCCGCGATTGGTCGTTCCCGAAATGGGCCGACCACCCTCCCCAGCCTCAGTTCCTTATCCAGCTTCTCCCTCACTACGTGCGGGAACTCATAAGCCAGATTTCAGGTTACGGTGGACGGAGGACCCAGTTACTTGTGATGTAACCGGTATCCTAAACCCCACCCTCAATCCCTAACGACAGGACTGCCGCTGCCCTCGCCGTCAGGGTACAGCGCCAGCCACCGGCGCATCTTCTCGTACTTAAGTGGAGTTGGGGCCCTTGCCACCAGGTCCCCCTCTACTAATCGGGGGGGGGGGGGGGTGCACCGGATCCCCTTCTATTCGGTGCATTCTGACCCCGGGTGGGGTCCGCTGCAAAACTTGCAGATGTGCCGAAAGGAGCAATTTGCTCCCCCTGTCACACTGCTTGTCCTGGAATTTCCAGCACTCCCTCCCCGCCTCTTTGGGCGCAGAAAGGACCGCTGCGTCCCAGGCTTCGCCGCCCCGGTTGGCGAAGTAGACCTCTCGCGCCCCCAACTTAGACCACAGGTGCATATCTTGCGTCCCGAAGTGTAAGATGGGGTTACCCACCATTTTTCTTGCGAAACGCTACATCGTAGTCCCCGCCAAGCACCTTCCCTGAACCTTTTGTAAATATCACCAATAGTGTCTTGATATTTAAAAAGGTTATGCCCCTGAGTCGGCCACCTATCAACATAGCAGGACGCCAACACCCTATATCCTGCCTGCCATTCATCATAAGTTTCCTGGCGCCGAACTTTTTTGGGGCCCGAGCCCTCGGCCGCCCTCTCCTTAGCTCTACAGGCTTCCGGAGTGAGTTCGTAGATATTCACATATCTACCCTCTTGGATCTTTTTTAATCACTTTAGCCTTCAATATGGCCATAAAGTGAGTGGACTAAGCATGGGTAGGAATCCCCGTGCACAGCCACTTTCCTTGACGCCACCTGCCCTGCCGGCGCAACTCCGCCTGCGCTAAGGAAATGTTCTCCACGACGCCCTGCGTGCCTGCCTTCGCCTGCACCTGCGCTGCCACTAATTTTTTATCATTCTAAACATTTGTTGTTGGCCCTTGCCCACTAAACCCAGCCCTGTTTCACTATCAGAACCTGAGTTACTAGAGGAAGACCCCATGTTAGTGTGTGTAATATCAGTGATGGTGCACTCACCAGCCTGAGACAGCTGCTGCGAAAACGCCTTCCGATGGCTGTGGTTGTCCGCCTGCTGAAGTATTAGCAAGTCCCCGCGGCTCCTCCATTTGCCATGCACTGGCTGCTTGTACCAGCCTCCATTCTGTGTTCAGCAACCGATGACACCTGAGGAGACAAAACAGACTGGGGAGTACTCTGAGTGACGAAGAGGGCCCCCAGGTGGGGCCGTACCCTCCTTTTCGCCACCCCTAGCCCTCTCTTGCACCCCAAGTGCTGCAGCTACCGCCCGTCTAATCAAGTCCTCCTGAACACCCAATGCCTGGACTAACGCATTCTCTCACCTCCCGCTGTACCCTCAGCAGCGATATGCGCACTGTCCACACGTGCATTCACACCACTCAACTGGCCCTGCCTAGAAGCATCTTCAGTACCTATAGCACCTGACCCATGAACCACATTATCATTGCCTTGTCTATTAGCTGTGTGCTGGGCCCCAGCCGGAAGCTAGCATCTGCTCCCCTCTGCTGCTCAAGGGGCTGATGCGGACGTTACCGCTTCCTGAAAGTTGGGGGCCTCATTTTGTACTCTAAACTTTGTCCCCTGCAAACTCTCACACATTGTACCTGACTCTGTGTCTGATCTCTCATGATAAAGATCCCCTGTTCATACCGGTAACAGCACCATTCGAAAAACCGCTACCCCCTCAGCACCACAAACCCTCCGCTTCTATTGGAGGGCTAAACCTGTTGCCTGAGACCCTGAGCTTGGGAGTCCCCAGCTGCCGTTGATGGCGTCATCTGCGCCTCTACACCCTGAGCCTCTCGCCTGCCGCCTATGCTCTCGCTTGCAGCCCACACTCACCACCTGCCCGGTGCCCGCCCCCCCTGCCCCCTGCGGCCGTCGTCGCCCACCCGGAGTCTCCCCAACTTACTAGGGGCTGCTCCGGAAGGCTCCTCCGGCTGTTCAGCAGGGCGCGGCGGTTGTGTGCGCTGCGACCGCGCTCCTCCCCAGAAGAAGATCCGTCAGAGGGGGAGAGACGCGACGCACGTTACTGCGGGGGCGTGGCCACGCCCCGCGCTACCAGAAGGCCTCAAGCCCCGCCCGGTCCGCGGCAGCCACCGGCAGTAACCCCGGACCCTCCGGCACCATCCAGGCCCTGCTCTACGCCGCCCGGCCCCCGGCCTGAGGCCAGAGACTGGGCGAGGCCAAGACCGTGGCCAGAGCACCCGGCGGAAGCGCCGGCAACTGCCGCAAAGGGCCCCTATGTCTGCGCCATGCTCCCCGGCTCCCCCTACCTCAGGGCCAGCCCTAGCAGAAACCTGGGCAGAGTTAACATTCGCAACCGCTCTCCCTGCTCCTCTTCCCCTAGCCCTGGTGCTTGCCCCGGCCCCCGCCCTGCTAGAAGGGGTGTAACTGAGCTCCCTCCTAACCCTCTGTCTAGCAGCAATGGAGGGCCTACTGGGAACCCTAGCTTGGGGGGTAGGGGGTACCACATCCTCCAAGTCTGACTCCTCATTTCCTCCTGCAGGTCTCTTCCTTCTTGAAGGCTCCACCACCGCATCCCTGTACCTCCTGGGAGGCAAAGAAAGTACGCCTGGCACGCTTCATGATCACTGGGGCCCTAGATTCAAGATATCCAGCACAGAAGAAGTTCTCCTCGAAGTCTGGGAGGCAGGAAGAAGGCCGAATCCTCTGGAACAGGACCCTATAAAGGCAAGAGGTACACCCTCCCACACTTTGCAACATTGTAGCATACACACACTTTCTAGAATCCTCCAGACTTCAAGTCAGCTATCCCTTAATTTTGCTACAGGCCCACTAGAGGGCCTTCCACTTCCATTATACATGGTACATAACACAGTACACAGTATATTATACATGGTACATAACACAGTACACTGTATATTATACATGGTACATAACACAGTACACAGTATATTATACATGGTACATAACACAGTATATTATACATGGTACATAACAGTACACAGTAGATATTATACATGGTACATAACACAGTACACAGATATTATACATGGTACATAACACAGTATATTATACATGGTACATAACACAGTACACAGTATATTATACATGGTAATAAACACAGTACACAGTATATTATACATGGTACATAACACAGTACACAGTATATTATACATGGTACATAACACAGTACATAACACACAATACACAGTACACAGTATATTATACATGTACATAACACAGTACATAACACACAATACACAGTACACAGTATATTATACATGGTACATAACACAGTACACAATATATTATACATGGTACATAACACAGTACACATTATATTATACATGGTACATAACACAGTACACAGTATATTATACATGGTACATAACACAGTACACAGTATATTATACATGGTACATAACACAGTACACAGTATATTACATGGTACATAACACAGTATATTATACATTGTACATAACACAGTACACAGAATATTATACATGGTACATAACACAATACACAGTATATTATACATGGCACATAACACAGTACACAGTATATTATACATGGTACATAACACAGTACACAGTATATTATACATTGTACATAACACAGCACACAGTATATTATACATGGTACATAACACAGTACACAGTATATTATACATGGTACATAACACAGTACACAGTATATTATACATGGTACATAACACAGCACACAGTATATTATACATGGTACATAACACAGCACACAGTATATTATACATGGTACATAACACAGTACACAGTATATTATACATGGTACATAACACAGTACACAGTATATTATACATGGTACATAACACAGTACAGTATATTATACATGGTACATAACACAGCACACAGTATATTATACATGGTACATAACACAGTACACAGTATATTATACATGGTACATAACACAGTACACAGTATATTATACATGGTACATAACAGTACACAGTATATTATACATGGTACATAACACAGTACACAGTATATTATACATGGTACATAACACAGTACACAGTATATTATACATGGTACATAACACAGTACACAGTATATTATACATGGTACATAACACAGTACACAGTATATTATACATGGTACATAACACAGTACACAGTATATTATACATGGTACATAACACAGTACACAGTATATTATACATGGTACATAACACAGTACATAACACACAATACATTTTTTTTTAAAAAAAAGCAGGAATGTAAAGCTTAGGAGCTGGCCAATTTTTGGTTCAGACCCTGGATAGTACTTGCTTATTGGTGGCTACATTTAGTAAACCAATCAGCAGGCGCTATCCAGATTGCTAAATCAAAAATGGTCCGGCTCCTGTGCTTACACATTCTTGCTTTTTTAAATAAAGATACCAAGAGAACAAAGAGAAAATGTTAATAGCAGTAAATTAGAAAGATGCTTAAAATTGCTGCTCTGTCTGAATCATGAAAGTGTAAATTTACCTACACTATCTATTTAAAGGGACAGTCTACACCAAATATGTTTATTGTTTAAAAAGATAGATAATCCCTTTATTACCCGTTCCCCAGCTTTACAGAACCAGCACAGTTATATTAATATACTTTTTACCTCTGTGATTACCTTGTATCTAAGCCTCTGCAGGACTGCTCCTATCTCAGTTATATTAATATACTTTTTACCTCTGTGATTTACCTTGTATCTAAGCCTCTGCAGACTGATCCTTATCTCAGTTGTATTAATATACTTTTTACCTCTGTGATTACCTTGTATCTAAGCCTCTGCAGACTGCTCCTTATCTCAGTTATAGTATATAAAATTTACCTCAGTGATCACCTTGTATCTAACCCTCTACAGACTTCTCCTTATCTCAGTTATATTAATATACTTTTTACCCTCTGTGATTACCTTGTATCTAAGCCTCTGCAGACTGCTCCTTATCTCAGTTATATTAATATACTTTTTACCCTCTGTGATTACCTTGTATCTAACCCTCTGCAGACTGCCCCTTATCTCAGTTATAATAATACACTTTTTACCTCTGTGATTCCCTTGTATCTAAGCCTTGCAGACTGCTCCTTATCTCGTTGTATTAATATTACTTTTTACCTCTGTGATTACCTTGTATCTAAGCCTCTGCAGGACTGCCCTTAATCTCAGTTATAGTAATATACATTTTACCTCTGTGATTACCTTGTATCTAACCTCTACAGACTTCTCCTTATCTCAGTTATATTAATATACTTTTTACCTCTGTGATTACCTTGTATCTAAGCTCTGCAGACTGCTCCTTATCTCAGTTATATTAATATACTTTTTACCTCTGTGATTACCTTGTATTTAACCCTCTGCAGACTGCCCCTTATCTCAGTTATATTAATACACTTTTTACCTCTGTGATTCCCCTTGTATCTAAGCCTCTGCAGACTGCCCCCCCCCCCCTTATCTCAGTTATATTAATATACTTTTTACCTCTGTGATTCCCTTGTATCTAAGCCTCTGCAGACTGCCCCTTATCTCAGTTATATTAATACACTCTTTTACCTCTGTGATTCCCCTTGTATCTAAGCCTCTGCAGACTGGCCCATTATCTCAGTTATATTAATACACTTTTCTACCTCTGTGATTACCTGTATCTAAGCCTCTGCAGACTGCCCTTATCTCAGTTATATTAATACACTTTTTACCTCTGTGATTACCTTGTATCTAACCCTCTGCAGACTGCCCCTTATCTTAGTTATATTTAATATACTTTTTTACCTCTGTGATTACCTTGTATCTAAGCCTCTGCTGACTGCTCCTTATCTCAGTTATATTAATACACTTTTTACCTCTGTGATTACCTTGTATCTAACCCTCTGCAGACTGCTCCTTATCTCAGTTATATTAATGTACTTTTTACCTCTGTGATTACCTTGTATCTAAGCCTCTGCAGACTGCTCCTTATCTCTGTTATATTAATATACTTTTTATCTCTGTGATCGCCTTGTATCTAACCCTCTACAGACTGCCCCTTATCTCAGTTATATTAATACACTTTTTACCTCTGTGATTACCTTGTATCTAACCCTCTGCAGACTGCTCCTTATCTCAGTTATATTAATGTACTTGTTACCTCTGTGATTACCTTGTATCTAAGCCTCTGAAGACTGTTCCTTATCTCAGTTATATTAATATACTTTTTATCTCTGTGATTACCTTGTATCTAATCATCTGCAGACTGCCCCTTATCTCAGTTATATTAATACACTTTTTACCTCTGATTACCTTGTATCTAAGCCTCTGCAGACTGCTCCTTATCTCAGATATATTAATATACTTTTTATCTCTGTGATTACCTTGTATCTAAGCCTCTGCAGACTGCTCCTAACTCAGTTATATTAATATACTTTTTATCTCTGTGATCGCCTTGTATCTAACCCTCTACAGACTGCCCCTTATCTCAGTTATATTAATACACTTTTTACCTCTGTGATTACCTTGTATCTAAGCCTCTGCAGACTGCTCCTTATCTCAGTTATATTAATATACTTTTTATCTCTGTGATTACCTTGCATCTAAGCCTCTGCAGACTGCTCCTTATCTCAGTTATATTAATATACTTTTAATCTCTGTGATCACCTTGTATCTAACCTCTACAGACTGCCCCTTATCTCAGTTATATTAATACACTTTTTACCTCTGTGATTACCTTGTATCTAAGCCTCTGCAGACTGGCCCCCCTTATCTCAGTTATATTAATATACTTTTTACCTCTGTGATTACCTTGTATCTAACCCTCTGCAGACTGCCCCTTATCTCAGTTATATTAATACACTTTTTACCTCTGTAATTACCCTGTATCTAAACCTCTGCAGACTGCCCCCTTATCTCAGTTATATTAATACACTTTTTACCTCTGTGATTGCCTTGTATCTAACCTCTGCAGACTGCCCCTTATCTCAGTTATATTAATACATTTTACCTCTGTGATTACCTTGTATCTAACCCTCTGCAGACTGCTCCTTATCTCAGTTATATTAATACACATTTACCTCTGTGATTACCTTGTAGCTAAGCCTCTGCAGACTGCCCCTTATCTCAGTTATATTAATATACTTTTTACCTCTGATTATCTTGTATCTAAGCCTCTGCAGACTGCCCCTTATCTCAGTTATATTAATAATCTTTTTACCTCTGTGATTACCTTGTATCTAAGCCTCTGCAGACTGCTCCTTATCTCAGTTATATTAATATACTTTTTATCCCTGTGATTACCTTGTATCTAAGCCTCTGCAGACTGCTCCTTATCTCAGTTATATTAATATACTTTTTATCTCTGTGATTGCCTTGTATCTAACCCTCTACAGACTGCCCCTTATCTCAGTTATATTAATAAACTTTTTACCTCTGTGATTACCTTGTATATAACCCTCTGCAGACTGCTCCTTATCTCAGTTATATTAATACACATTTTACCTCTGTGATTACCCTTGTAGCTAAGCCTCTGCAGACTGCCCCTTATCTCGGTTATATTAATACACTTTTTACCTCTGTGATTACCTTGTATCTAACCCTCTGCAGACTGCTCCTTATCTCAGTTATATTAA
The DNA here is from genome assembly GCF_027579735.1 of Bombina bombina. NCBI lineage: Eukaryota > Metazoa > Chordata > Amphibia > Anura > Bombinatoridae > Bombina > Bombina bombina. The sequence continues at coordinate 593,473,471 of NC_069505.1, read as the reverse complement.
TGTACTTTTTACCTCTGTGATTACCTTGTTCTAAGCCTCTGCAGACTGCTCCTTATCTCAGTTATATTAATATACTTTTTATCTCTGTGATTACCTTGTATCTAATCATCTGCAGACTGTCCCTTATCTCAGTTCTATTAATACACTTTTTACCTCTGTGATTACCTTGTATCTAAGCCTCTACAGACTGCTCCTTATCTCAGTTATATTAATACACTTTTTACCTCTGTGATTACCTTGTATCTAACCCTCTGCAGACTGCTCCTTATCTCAGTTATATTAATGTACTTGTACCTCTGTGATTTACCTTGTATCTAAGCCTCTGAAGGACTGTTCCTTATCTCAGTTATATTAATATACTTTTTATCTCTGTGATTACCTTGTATCTAATCATCTGCAGACTGCCCCTTATCTCAGTTATATTAATACACTTTTTACCTCTGATTACCTTGTATCTAAGCCTCTGCAGACTGCTCCTTATCTCAGATATATTAATATACTTTTTATCTCTGTGATTACCTTGTATCTAAGCCTCTGCAGACTGCTCCTTATCTCAGTTATATTAATATACTTTTTATCTCTGTGATCGCCTTGTATCTAACCCTCTACAGACTGCCCCTTATCTCAGTTATATTAATACACTTTTTACCTCTGTGATTACCTTGTATCTAAGCCTCTGCAGACTGCTCCTTATCTCAGTTATATTAATATACTTTTTATCTCTGTGATTACCTTGCATCTAAGCCTCTGCAGACTGCTCCTTATCTCAGTTATATTAATATACTTTTAATCTCTGTGATCACCTTGTATCTAACCCTCTACAGACTGCCCCTTATCTCAGTTATATTAATACACTTTTTACCTCTGTGATTACCTTGTATCTAAGCCTCTGCAGACTGCCCCCTTATCTCAGTTATATTAATATACTTTTTACCTCTGTGATTACCTTGTATCTAACCCTCTGCAGACTGCCCCTTATCTCAGTTATATTAATACACTTTTTACCTCTGTAATTACCCTGTATCTAAACCTCTGCAGACTGCCCCTTATCTCAGTTATATTAATACACTTTTTACCTCTGTGATTGCCTTGTATCTAACCCTCTGCAGACTGCCCCTTATCTCAGTTATATTAATACATTTTACCTCTGTGATTACCTTGTATCTAACCCTCTGCAGACTGCTCCTTATCTCAGTTATATTAATACACATTTTACCTCTGTGATTACCTTGTAGCTAAGCCTCTGCAGACTGCCCCTTATCTCAGTTATATTAATATACTTTTTACCTCTGATTATCTTGTATCTAAGCCTCTGCAGACTGCCCCTTAACTCAGTTATATTAATATACTTTTACCTCTGTGATTACCTTGTATCTAAGCCTCTGCAGACTGCTCCTTATCTCAGTTATATTAATATACTTTTTATCCCTGTGATTACCTTGTATCTAAGCCTCTGCAGACTGCTCCTTATCTCAGTTATATTAATATACTTTTTATCTCTGTGATTGCCTTGTATCTAACCCTCTACAGACTGCCCCTTATCTCAGTTATATTAATAATCTTTTTACCTCTGTGATTACCTTGTATATAACCCTCTGCAGACTGCTCCTTATCTCAGTTATATTAATACACATTTTACCTCTGTGATTACCTTGTAGCTAAGCCTCTGCAGACTGCCCCTTATCTCAGTTATATTAATACACTTTTTACCTCTGTGATTACCTTTGTATCTAACCCTCTGCAGACTGCTCCTTATCTCAGTTATATTAATGTACTTTTTACCTCTGTGATTACCTTGTATCTAAGCCTCTGCAGACTGCTCCTTATCTCAGTTATATTAATATACTTTTTATCTCTGTGATTACCTTGTATCTAATCATCTGCAGACTGTCCCTTATCTCAGTTCTATTAATACACTTTTTACCTCTGTGATTACCTTGTATCTAAGCCTCTACAGACTGCTCCTTATCTCAGTTATATTAATATACTTTTTATCTCTGTGATTACCTTGTATCTAAGCCTCTGCAGACTGCTCCCTATCTCAGTTATATTAATATACTTTTTATCTCTGTGATCGCCTTGTATCTAACCCTCTACATACTACCCCTTATCTCAGTTATATTAATACACTTTTTACCTCTGTGATTACCTTGTATCTAAGCCTTTGCAGACTGCCCCCTTATCTCAGTTATATTATATAACTTTTTACCTCTGTGATTACCTGTATCTAACCCTCTGCAGACTGCCCCTTATCTGTTATATTAATACACTTTTTACCTCTGTGATTACCCTGTATCTAAACCTCTGCAGACTGCCCCTTATCTCAGTTATATTAATACACTTTTTTACCTCTGATTATCTTGTATCTAAGTCTCTGCAGAGTGCCCTTTAACTCAGTTATATTAATATACTTTTACCTCTGTGATCACCTTGTATCTAAGCCTCTGCAGACTGCTCCTTATCTCAGTTATATTAATATACTTTTTATCTCTGTGATTACCTTGTATCTAAGCCTCTGCAGACTGCTCCTTATCTCTGTTATATTAATATACTTTTTATCTCTGTGATCGCCTTGTATCTAACCCTCTACAGACTGCCCCTTATCTCAGTTATATTAATACACTTTTACCTCTGTGATTACCTTGTATCTAACCCTCTGCAGACTGCTCCTTATCTCAGTTATATTAATATACATTTTACCTCTGTGATTACCTTGTAGCTAAGCCTCTGCAGACTGCCCCTTATCTCAGTTATATTAATATACTTTATACCTCTGATTATCTTGTATCTAAGCCTCTGCAGACTGCCCCTTAACTCAGTTATATTAATATACTTTTACCTCTGTGATTACCTTGTATCTAAGCCTCTGCAGACTGATCCTTATCTCAGTTATATTAATATACTTTTTTCTCTGTGATTACCTTGTATCTAAGCCTCTGCAGACTGCTCCTTATCTCAGTTATATTAATACACATTTTACCTCTGATTACCTTGTAGCTAAGCCTCTGCAGACTGCCCTTTATCTCAGTTATATTAATATACTTTTTACCTCTGATTATATTGTATCTAAGCCTCTGCAGACTGCCCCTTAACTCAGTTATATTAATATACTTTTTACCTCTGTGATTACCTTGTATCTAACCCTCTGCAGACTGCTCCTTTTCTCAGTTATATTAATATACTTTTTACCTCTGTGATTACCTTGTATCTAAGCCTCTGCAGACTGCTCCTTATCTCAGTTATATTAATACACTTTTTACCTCTGTGTTTACCTTGTATCTAACCCTCTGCAGACTGCTCCTTATCTCAGTTATATTAATACACATTTTACCTCTGTGATTACCTTGTAGCTAAGCCTCTGCAGACTGCCCCTTATCTCAGTTATATTAATATACTTTTTACCTCTGATTATCTTGTATCTAAGCCTCTGCAGACTGCCCCTTAACTCAGTTATATTAATATACTTTTTACCTTTGTGATTACCACAGTATATTCACCTATTTAATTTATTCAGACCTCCAATATACGCACATTTGCAACCTCACCTTCAATCGCACTTTTTCTACGTGTGTATATATATATATATATGTGTGTGTGTACGCGTGTATAGACGCTTAGACGACAATCAGACGCTCCAATCACTTTTTTTTCCTTTTTTTGTAGGTCATGCTGCCCTATACCCGCAATAGCTGATTCTTCACTTGTTCACTACATTTTCTTTTTCTTTTTTGCTTTTTCACTTTGTATCTCACTCTCTTGGGTAGAGTGCGCACTAAGGGGAAAAGCTAGTGTTATATATGGACAGATATATCTTGACTTCCACTCGCCAACCATGCCAGTTAAACAAAAAGACAGGAAGAATCGTGTCTCAGACATTCTGCCTGAAATAGCAAAAGAGACTCCATCCTCTAAAACTGATATTCAACCGTTAGTAAATCAGCTGTCAGAAATCTTTCTACCTCAATTTGAGCTGTTGCAGTCTCAGATGGCCAGCCTTACAGCTGAGATCAGACAATTTTCAAACAGACTTAATGAGGTTTAAAACAGAGTTTCTGAAACAGAGGATGCACTAAATGGTCAAGCAATCCACTTAACAGATCACACTAAATATATCAAAATCTTACAAGATCGCGTAACAGATCTTGAGGACCGTTCTCGTCGTAATAACTTAAAGATAGTAGGACTACCAGAGTCTACCGAGTTTGCTGACCTCTTACATTTTTCCTCTGTATCTCTCCCGCAAATACTAGGTCTACAACGACATAACACTCCCCTACTGATTGAAAGAGCACATAGAATAGGCCCCCAGAGGAAAACTTTGAATGGGACAACTCATCACAGAGCAGTTATGATTTAAATTTCAAAATTACGAAGATAAAATGTCACTCTTGCGACTTTATAGGGAAAATGAACTCAGTGCAGGCAGGGGATGCCAAAATCCTGATTTTTCAAGACTACTCCAGCGAAACTTTGCAAAGAAGGAAAATCATGGCCCCCTTCTGCACTAAGTTAATTAACGCAGGTTACAAGGCTAGATTAATTTATCCTGCCAAAATAATAATAGAAGATAAGGAGACTACACATACCCTGCTAATGAACAAGAAGCTAAACAATTCTGTAATGATCTGAAAAATTATGCTATAAGATAAGGAAGCTAATTAAAAATAGCAAACATATTATTGGGCCTGTTGTGATGCTGGCTCTTGACAGACAAATTATGTTTTTAGTGGTCTATCCCCCCCCCCCCTTTTTTTTTTTCTTCTCTCTTCCTTCTCCCATGAATCCCTCTCCACATCCGATTTAAACATTGAGAACAGGAGCTATCTTTAAGTCTGTTTCGTGGAATGTTGGGGGAATAACTTCCCCTATTAAGAGGAAGCTGATTCTCAAACAATTAGGTTAACATAAGCCTGATCTTGCTTTCCTACAAGAAACACATCTCAAAGCTACAGAGATAAATAAATTAAAAACGAAATGGGTCGGCCATGTAATTGCATCTACAGGCCATAAAAGGAAAAGAGGAGTGGCCATATTGATTAATAAAAAAAATTCCTATAAGATATTGAAATACACCTCGGATAAAGAGGATAGGTGGTTGCTGGTTGAGATTGAGATAGGGAATATTAAATACATTTTCTGTAATATATACGGTCCAAACCAAGTAGATATGGAATTTTGGAATAAACTCACTATGCTCCTATCTCAATACATTGGACAAAACCTGATTCTTGTAGGAGATTTTAATTTAATCCCAACCCCATTATTAGATAGACGTACTCCAAACAACTCGCAATTTTCTAATGTGAAGGCCAAAATATTCCGTCAGATTTTTAATAACTTAAAAGTTCATGATATATGGCGTATCAAATATCCGGACTCCCAAATATTTTCTTGCGAGTCTAAATCATATAGAGCATTTTCCAGAATAGATTTCTTTTTGATATCTAGCTCTATGTTGGCAATGAATATTGATGTCCAAATCGCCGATATAGTTATATCTGATCACGCAATTATTTCTTTAAACATATTTACTAGGAAAATTATTGTTAACCCAGCAAGTAATTTTTACTTTCCTAATTGTCTATCTCAAGACAAAAAGTTCTCTGACTGGTTAGGGCAGAAGTGGCGAGACTATCAAGATTTTAACAAGGAGTATTTAGAGAAAATAGAGGTATACTGGGAAGCCGCCAAAGCGTATCTCTAAGGTGAAATTAAGGCATATATGATAAAAAGGAAAAAACAATTCAATGCACGTGAAATAAAGCTAGCTAATCAACTTAGCAATTCCTATAAAAACTATATTAGCAATACCTCTAGAACTCTCTGGAATAAATACCAGAAGGCTAAGGAGGAGCGTGATCTTTTTTTTAAAGAGAAAACGCTGCGGGAAGACATTAGAATTAACGCAAAATATAGTGGACAATTTGGTAGATCAGCCAAATTTTTGGCCAGACTAAACAAGGCTAGGAAAAAAAAATAACACAATTGAAGCTATTAGGGATGGCCAAGAAAGATACATGGATCCACTTGATATAAAATAATTTTTTTATAAATATTTCCAGAATATTTATGCGGCGAACAAGATTAACTTTGAAACTAAGAATAGTTTCTGGAATAGAGTTAAAACTCCTAAAATGTCTCCATCTTTTCGAGAAGCTTTAAATAGTCCTATAACTTTGGAAGAAGTGGCCGAGGCGATAGACTATACTAAAACCAACAAAGCCCCCGGCCCTGACCAGCTCCCATCAGAGTTCTATAAGATTATGCGAAGTGAAGTACTCCCTATCTTGGTCAAATTGTTTAATGAATATTTCATAGCAGGGAAACCTATGTCAGGACATTTCTCGGCGTCGGCTGTTACATTAATACTTAAGAAAGGCAAAGACCCTCTTGAGCCAGCTTCTTATAGACCCATATCACTTTTGAATGTGGATTACAAATTACTTACTTCCATAATGGCAAAAAGGCTTAAATCAGGTATAGAACAAATAATACATGAGGACCAATCCGGCTTTATGCCTGGGAGATCCTCTATTAGAAATATACGCCGTGTTACCACTATACTAGAATATTTCTGGACTAATGTGCAAGAGAGCAAACAAGGCATAAAACAAGATTGTGCGCTGCTAACAGCCGACGCCGAGAAGGCTTTTGACTCAGTGACCTGGGACCACTTATATACTGCTCTTGATAGATTTGGTTTCAATGGGAATTTTTTCTCACTGATTAGGTCTATTTATAATTCACCTACTTCCTATATTTTAGTTAATGGTCTTCCAACCCCTAGGTTTCATATTCATAAAGGGACGAGACAGGGATGTCCCCTCTCACCCCTTCTATTCAACATCGCCATAGAACCTCTCGCAATTTTTTTAAGAGATACCATACAAGGTTTAGAAATCAGAGATCAACGATTTGTTCTATCGCTTTATGCGGATGATTTATTATTATTCCTACAAAACACTAAAGTTAGTATCCCTCTAACCATAAATATATTTAAACAATTTAGTTCTTTCTCGGGATATAAATTAAATCTGAGTAAATCTGAAATTCTATGGATCCATCAAAATAAAGATAGTTGTAAGGATCATCCTTTTCAGGTTACAGAAAGTATGAAGTATCTTGGAATCAATTTACACAGAAATCCTAATTTCTGGTACAACAATAAGTTTTCTACCTTTTTTCTAAATGCATCTGAGAAACTTAGTAGATGGACTGTATTCCCTATCTCCCTCTCAGCCAGAATTATGTTAATTAAGTCTGTGCTCCTCCCACAATTAATATATCTTCTCCAGAACCTCCCTCTTTTCATTTCTAATAAAGACTTAAGACTCTTCAATAAAAACTGCTCATCTTTTGTGTGGAACAGAAAAAGACATTATCTATCTCGAGCTAAATTGCATCAAACATCAGAATTTGGAGGCTTCGCCCTTCCTGATATAAAATGGTATAATATTTCTATACTAGCACGCTCTGCCTGTGATTGGATTACAGACACTAGTTACTTCACAAATCCTCTAATTGAAAGACATCTGGTCACTCCCTTTTAACTCAAAGCTATTATCCACTGCCCAGTTGCACAACTACCAGCACATATTAAAAAACTTTTGGTTATCCGCAATGTGGTCTCAGCGTGGCAAAAGTTATGTGCCGCCCTAGACATAGACTATCGAATATCTTCATACCTCCCTATTAGAGGTAATAATATATTCCCGCCAGGTCTGACTTCTGAAACTTTTAGAAAATGGGAAGAGAAAGGGTTAATCTATATCTCGCAGGTCCTTGATAATGAGTGCAAAATAAGAACATTTGAATCTATTCTTCAAGAATATAATTTATCAAATCAAAATTTCTTTGCGTATCTTCAATTTAGACATTTCATAAACGGATTACAAAATATCAGACAAGATTATAGAAATTTTGGTGACCTTAGAGATTATATCACTTTACATAAAAATGGCATCCATAATATCTCGTTAATTTATGATATTCTAATGTCGAAGCAAGGACAACTGGGTCTAGAAACTTTAGCTGGTACTTGGCGCCCTCATTTCCAAGAAATAACACTAGAAAAAATAAAATCTAGCATTAAACGGGTAAGAGAGGCCAAAGTACCTACTTCTTGGAAAGAATCTCACATCAAACTAATTATAATTCATACATCACACTGAGAATACTAGCTAAGTGGACAGGTAACAAACTAGGTGATTGTTGCAAGTGTAAGAAAACTGATGCCGACCTCTTACACTGTTTTTGGTTTTGTTCTAAAATTAGGCAGTTCTGGCTTAAAATATTTTACTGGTCTTCCAAGGTCATACATGAGAACTTTACATTAGATATATACCAAGTTTTTTTCTTAACCAGTGAGACCACCACTAAATTTTCCAAAACTATAGATACATTAATCTTGCTAGGTCGTAATTTAATTCTTAGGTATTGGGAAAAAAAAGACTGCCCCTCCATTCTCATTGTTTAAACAAGCAGTCTACTCACAAATTATGTTCGAACAACTAAACACCAATTCATTACTACATAATCAGATTCAAAACATTTTTGATAAATGGCTTACTCTAATTTTAGATCAGCCTAGTAACTTACAATATTCACTAACAAAATGTTTTCACAAATCGGATTTTTTTGGAACCCTGGTTCTGAATAATATTTTCCCCTATGCCTGGTATTAATAATGTGTCTGTATTCAGATAAAGAAAAAACAGAAAGAAGGCTGTGATGTGGAGCTGGAAACATTGGAATCTCTCCCTTTCCCCTTCCCCCCTTTTTTTTTTTTCTTTCTCTCTTCTTTGTTTATTTTTATTTTTATTCTCTCATTTTTTAGGTTAATAGGAAACAACAGCACAATTGTACAATTATAAAAACTGAAGACTATGTTTAGATTTGAATATTGAACTAACAATGGCCTAGATTTAGAGTTGGGCGATAGCCGTGAAAACCAGCGTTAGAGGCTACTAACGCTGGTTTTTACCGCCCTCAGGTATTTGGAGTCACTCAAAAAAGGGTCTAACGCTCACTTTCCAGCCGCGACTTTTCCATACCGCAGATCCCCTTACGCCAATTGCGTATCCTATCTTTTCAATGGGATCTTTCTTACTCCGGTATTTAGAGTCGTGTCTGAAGTGAGCGTTAGAAATCTAACGACAAAACTCCAGCTGCAGAAAAAAAACAGGAGTTAAGAGCTTTCTGGGCTAACGCAGGTTCATAAAGCTCTTAACTACTGTACTCTAAAGTACACTAACACCCATAAACTACTTATGTACCCATAAACCGAGGTCCCCCCACATCGCCGCCACTCGAATTTTTTTTTAACCCCTAATCTGCCGACCGCAAAGCGCCGCCAGCTAAGTTATCCCTATGTACCCCTAATCTGCTGCCCCTAACACCGCCGACCCCTGTATTATATTTATTAACCCCTAACCTGCCCCCCACAACGTCGCCGCCAGCTACTTACAATAATTAACCCCTAATCTGCCGACCGCAAAGCGCCGCCACCTACATTATAGCTATGTACCCCTAATCTGCTGCCCCTAACACCGCCGACCCCTATATTATATTTATTAACCCCTAATCTGCCCCCCTCAACGTCGCCTCCACCTGCCTACACTTATTAACCCCTAATCTGCCGAGCGGACCGCACCGCTACTATAATAAATGTATTAACCCCTAATCCGCCTCACTAACCCTATAATAAATAGTATTAACCCCTAATCTGCCCTTCCTAACATCGCCGACACCTAACTTCAATTATTAACCCCTAATCTGCCGACCGGAGCTCACCGCTATTCTAATAAATGTATTAACCCCTAAAGCTAAGTCTAACCCTAACACTAACACCCCCCTAAGTTAAATATAATTTACATCTAACGAAATTAATTATCTCTTATTAAATAAATTATTCCTATTTAAAGCTAAATACTTACCTGTAAAATAAATCCTAATATAGCTACAATATAAATTATAATTACATTGTAGCTATTTTAGGATTAATATTTATTTTACAGGCAACTTTGTAATTATTTTAACCAGGTACAATAGCTATTAAATAGTTAAGAACTATTTAATAGTTACCTAGTTAAAATAAATACAAAATTACCTGTAAAATAAATCCTAACCTAAGTTACAATTAAACCTAACACTATACTATCATTAAATTAATTAAATAAAATACCTACAATTACCTACAATTAAACCTAACACTACACTATCAATAAATAAATTAAATACAATTCCTACAAATAACTACAATGAAATAAACTAACTAAAGTACAAAAAATAAAAAAGAACTAAGTTACAAAAAATAAAAAAATATTTACAAACATAAGAAAAATATTACAACAATTTTAAACTAATTACACCTACTCTAAGCCCCCTAATAAAATAACAAAGACCCCCAAAATAAAAAAATGCCCTACCCTATTCTAAATTACTACATTTCAAAGCTCTTTTACCTTACCAGCCCTGAACAGGGCCCTTTGCGGGGCATGCCCCAAGAAATTCAGCTCTTTTGCCTGTAAAATAAAACATACAATACCCCCCCCCCAACATTACAACCCACCACCCACATACCCCTAATCTAACCCAAACCCCCCTTAAATAAACCTAACACTAAGCCCCTGAAGATCTTCCTACCTTGTCTTCACCCTACCAGGTTCACCGATCCGTCCTGAAGAGCTCCTCCGATGTCCTGATCCAAGCCCAAGCGGGGGGGCTGAAGAGGTCCATGATCCGGCTGAAGTCTTCATCCAAGCGGGAGCTGAAGAGGTCCATGATCCGGCTGAAGTCTTCATCCAAGCGGGGCAGAAGAGGTCTTCCATCCGATTGAAGTCTTCATCCAAGCGGGATCTTCTATTGTCATCCATCCGGAGCGGAGCGGCAGGATCCTGAAGACCTCCGACGCGGAACATCCATCCTTGGCGACGACTGAACGACGAATGACGGTTCTTTTAAATGACGTCATCCAAGATGGCGTCCCTCGAATTCCGATTGGCTGATAGGATTCTATCAGCCAATCGGAATTAAGGTAGGAATATTCTGATTGGCTGATGGAATCAGCCAATCAGAATCAAGTTCAATCCGATTGGCTGATTCGATCAGCCAATCAGATTGAGCTCGCATTCTATTGGCTGTTCTGATCAGCCAATAGAATGCAAGCTCAATCTGATTGGCTGATCGGATCACTGCTTTAGAGGGATGGGAACTTGCTGCTACCAGTAAAATACCAGTCAGGTGGGAGTCGGACCCCTTCCCTAATGGCCCCCTGCCTACACCTGCTTATAGTAACATAAGGAGCCCAGACTTTCATGCACAAATATCTTATTTTATTTCATCCCCAGTTCATACACAATGTGCACAATACACAGACATCACTGGTTCACAGGCAGCAGCATTATTATTATTATCAGTGTATCTAGCGCAGGATTCTCACACAGGCACCATCTTTATATACACAGAATGCAGCATTATTATTATTATCAGTGTATCTAGTGCAGGATTCTCACACAGGCACCATCTTTATATACACAGAATGCAGCATTATTATTATGTGACAGTGTATCTAGTGCAGGATTCTCACACAGGCACCATCTTTATATACACAGAATGCAGCATTATTATTATGTGACAGTGTAGCTAGTGCAGGATTCTCACCCAGGTACCATCTTTATATACACAGAATGCAGCATTATTATTATGTGACAGTGTATCTAGTGCAGGATTCACACACAGGCACCATCTTTATATACACAGAATGCAGCATTATTATTATGTGACAGTGTATCTAGTGCAGGATTCTCACACAGGCACCATCTTTATATACACAGAATGCAGCATTATTATTATTATCAGTGTATCTAGTGCAGGATTCTCACCCAGGCACCATCTTTATATACACAGAATGCAGCATTATTATTATGTGACAGTGTATCTAGTGCAGGATTCTCATACAGGCGCCATCTTTATATACACAGAATGCAGCATTATTATTATGTGACAGTGTATCTAGCACAGGATTCTCACACAGACACCATCTTTATATACACAGAATGCAGCATTATTATTATGTGACAGTGTATCTAGTGCAGGATTCTCATACAGGCGCCATCTTTATATACACAGAATGCAGCATTATTATTATGTGACAGTGTATCTAGCACAGGATTCTCACACAGGTACCATCTTTATATACACAGAATGCAGCATTATTATTATGTGACAGTGTATCTAGTGCAGGATTCTCACACAGGCACCATCTTTATATACACAGAATGCAGCATTATTATTATGTGACAGTGTATCTAGTGCAGGATTCTCACCCAGGCACCATCTTTATATACACAGAATGCAGCATTATTATTATGTGACAGTGTATCTAGCGCAGGATTCTCACCCAGGCACCATCTTTATATACACAGAATGCAGCATTATTATTATGTGACAGTGTATCTAGTGCAGGATTTTTACACAGGCACCATCTTTATATACACAGAATGCAGCATTATTATTATGTGACAGTGTATCTAGTGCAGGATTCTCACCCAGGCACCATCTTTATATACACAGAATGCAGCATTATTATTATGTGACAGTGTATCTAGTGCAGGATTCTCACCTAGGCACCATCACCCCATACCCAAAATGCAGCATTATTATTATGTGACAGTGTATCTAGTGCAGGATTCTCACACAGGCACCATCTTTATATACACAGAATGCAGCATTATTATTATGTGACAGTGTATCTAGTGCAGGATTCTCACCCAGGCACCATCTTTATATACACAGAATGCAGCATTATTATTATGTGACAGTGTATCTAGTGCAGGATTCTTACACAGGCACCATCTTTATCTACACAGAATGCAGCAGCATTATTATTATGTGACAGTGTATCTAGCGCAGGATTCTCACACAGGTACCATCTTTATATACACAGAATGCAGCATTATTATTATGTGACAGTGTATCTAGTGCAGGGTTCTCACACAGGTACCATCTTTATATACACAGAATGCAGCATTATTATTATGTGACAGTGTATCTAGTGCAGTATTCTCACCCAGGCACCATATTTATATACACAGAATGCAGCATTATTATTATGTGACAGTGTATCTAGCTCAGGATTCTCACACAGGCACCATCTTTATATACACAGAATGCAGCAATATTGACAGTGTATCTAGTGCAGGATTCTCACACAGGCACCATCTTTATATACACAGAATGCAGCATTATTATTATTATTATGTGACAGTGTATCTAGTGCAGGATTCTCACCCAGTCACCATCTTTATATACACAGAATGCAGCATTATTATTATGTGACAGTGTATCTAGTGCAGGATTCTCACCCAGTCACCATCTTTATATACACAGAATGCAGCATTATTATTATGTGACAGTGTATCTAGTGCAGGATTCTCACCCAGGCACCATCTTTATATACACAGGCATCAGCATTATTATTATGTGACAGTGTATCTAGCACAGGATTCTCACACAGGCACCATCTTTATATACACAGGCATCAGCATTATTATTATGTGACAGTGTATCTAGTGAAGGATTCTCACCCAGGCACCATCTTTATATACACAGGCATCAGCATTATTATTATGTGACAGTGTATCTAGCACAGGATTCTCACACAGGCACCATCTTTATATACACAGAATGCAGCATTATTATTATGTGACAGTATATATAGTGCAGGACTCTCACACAGGCACCATCTTTATATACACAGAATGCAGCATTATTATTATGTGACAGTGTATCTAGTGCAGGATTCTCACCCAGGCACCATCTTTATATACACAGAATACAGCATTATTATTATGTGACAGTGTATCTAGTGCAGGATTCTCACACAGGCACCATCTTTATATACACAGAATGCAGCATTATTATTATGTGACAGTGTATCTAGTGCAGGATTCTCACCCAGGCACCATCTTTATATACACAGAATGCAACATTATTATTATTATCAGTGTAGCTAGCGCAGGATTCTCACCCAGGCACCATCTTTATATACACAGAATGCAGCATTATTATTTTATGACAGTGTATCTAGTGCAGGATTCTCACACAGGCATCATCTTTATATACACAGAATGCAGCATTATTATTATGTGGCAGTGTATCTAGCGCAGGATTCTCACACAGACACCATCTTTATATACACAGAATGCAGCATTATTATTATGTGACAGTGTATCTAGTGCAGGATTCTCACACAGGCACCATCTTTATATACACAGAATGCAGGATTATTATTATGTGACAGTGTATCTAGTGCAGGATTCTCACCCAGGTACCATCTTTATATACACAGAATGCAGCATTATTATTATTTGACAGTGTATCTAGTGCAGGATTCTCACACAGGCACCATCTTTATATACACAGAATGCAGCATTATTATTATGTGACAGTGTATCTAGCACAGGATTCTCACACAGGCTCCATCTTTATATACACAGAATGCAGCATTATTATTATGTGACAGTGTATCTAGCGCAGGATTCTCACCCAGGCACCATCTTTATATACACAGAATGCAGCATTATTATTATGTGACAGTGTATCTAGCACAGGATTCTCACACAGGTACCATCTTTATATACAAAGAATGCAGCATTATTATTATGTGACAGTGTATCTAGTGCAGGATTCTCACACAGGTACCATCTTTATATACAAAGAATGCAGCATTATTATTATGTGACAGTGTATCTAGCGCATGATTCTCACACAGACACCATCTTTATATACACAGAATGCAGCATTATTATTATGTGACAGTGTATCTAGCACAGGATTCTCACACAGACACCATCTTTATATACACAGAATGCAGCATTATTATTATGTGACAGTGTATCTAGCGCAGGATTCTCACACAGACACCATCTTTATATACACAGAATGCAGCATTATTATTATGTGACAGTGTATCTAGTGCAGGATTCTCACACAGGCACCATCTTTATATACACAGAATGCAGCATTATTATTATGTGATAGTGTATCTAGTGCAGGATTCTCACATAGGCACCATTATGCCATACACAGAATGCAGCATTATTATTATGTGACAGTGTATCTAGTGCAGGATTCTCACACAGGCACCATCTTTATATACACAGAATGCAGCATTATTATTATGTGACAGTTTATCTAGTGCAGGATTCTCACCCAGGCACCATCTTTATATACACAGAATGCAACATTATTATTATTATCAGTGTAGCTAGCGCGGGATTCTCACCCAGGCACCATCTTTATATACACAGAATGAAGTATTATTATGTGACAGTGTATCTAGTGCAGGATTCTCACACAGGCACCATCTTTATATACGCAGAATGCAGCATTATTATTATGTGACAGTGTATCTAGTGCAGGATTCTCACACAGGCACCATCTTTATATACACAGAATGCAGCATTATTATTATGTGACAGTGTATCTAGTGCAGGATTCTCATACAGACACCATCTTTATATACACAGAATGCAGCATTATTATTATGTGACAGTGTATTTAGCACAGGATTCTCACACAGGCACCATCTTTATATACACAGAATGCAGCATTATTATTATGTGACAGTGTATCTAGTGCAGGATTCTCACACAGGTACCATCTTTATATAAAAAGAATGCAGCATTATTATTATGTGACAGTGTATCTAGCGCAGGATTTTCACACAGGCACCATCTTTATATACACAGAATGCAGCATTATTATTATGTGACAGTGTATCTAGTGCAGGATTCTCATACAGGCACCATCTTTATATACACAGAATGCAGCATTATTATTATGTGACAGTGTATCTAGTGCAGGATTCTCACACAGGCACCATCTTTATATACACAGAATGCAGCATTATTATTATGTGACAGTGTATCTAGTGCAGGATTCTCACACAGGCACCATCTTTATATACACAGGCAGCAGCATTATTATTATGTGACAGTGTATCTAGTGCAGGATTCTCACCCAGGCACCATCTTTATATACACAGAATGCAGCATTATTATTATGTGACAGTGTATCTAGTGCAGGATTCTCACCCAGGCACCATCTTTATATACACAGAATGCAGCATTATTATTATGTGACAGTGTATCTAGTGCAGGATTCTCACCCAGGCACCATCTTTATATACACAGAATGCAGCATTATTATTATTATGTGACAGTGTATCTAGTGCAGGATTCTCACCCAGGCACCATCTTTATAAACACAGAATGCAGCATTATTATTATGTGACAGCGTATCAGGCGCAGGATTCTCACACAGGTACCATCTTTATATACACAGAATGCAGCATTATTATTATTATGTGACAGTGTATCTAGTGCAGGATTCTCACCCAGGCACCATCTTTATATACACAGAATGCAGCATTATTATTATGTGACAGTGTATCTAGTGCAGGGTTCTCACACAGACACCATCACACCATACACAGAATGCAGCATGAAGAGGCTCAGTGAAGGTGACAGTGACGGTTTGTAAGTGTCTGATCGGGTCACACAGCTCATAAAAGGTCAGACGCCCAGCCTCATAGTCCAGCAGTATTCCTACTGTGTCACATGATAGAGGGGGGTGTAATGAGGTGATTATTGTGTTATGTCTCACTGAAAGATCTTTATTATAACCCCTCAAACACCAGGACTTGTTATTATCTCCTATCAGTGACTGATCTCCTCCCCTCTCCATACTGGTATAACAAACCCCTACACGCCAGACCCCTGATTTACTGATCTGCACTTCCCAGTAATGTCCTCCTGAGGAAAAGCTCCTGGTGCTTAATACCTGAGGATAATCTGTAAATCTCTCTGGTGTTTCTGGTCGCTGCTGGTTTATATCTGACCAGGATACAGTTTTCAGATCACCTGATACAATAACATCATTATTAGCTGTGTTTATATCCAGTAATATGTCTGATGTCACCTGCATATAGAGCCCTCTCTTTACATCAGTCACAATATCAGCTAAACCTCTGTATAAGGTCACTGAGATCAGATCCTCATCTAAATCCCCCCCAGCAGGGACCTGTTTATCACCTCTCTGTGTGACCTCATTATCACCCTTCTCAGCATCCAAAAAGTCATCTCTGTGTGATTCCTGTTCTTGTAGGACAGTTAATGGGTCAGTCATGTTGTACAGCTCCTCAATGTGACTCATCTTCCTGGTCAGCTCGTCCTTCTCTTTTTCCAGCTGCTGGATCAGATCAGAGATTGGGAGTAAAATCTTCTCCTGCTGCCGGGTGATGTCACTCAGGACTCGCTTCTCTAGGTCTTCCAGCTGTTTCCTGATGTCCCTAATCAGGGCAGTGAGTCGCTCTGTTACACCAGCTGCTTTCTCTTGCACCCCTCTCCTGTGCTTCTGCAGACTCTGGACTCTTTTCTCAGTCTTCTCTCTCTTTGTGGTCAGTTTCTGCAGAACATTTCTCAGTTTCTCTTTCTTCTTCTCAGAAGCCTCATTCAGCAGCTCCACCTGGTGTCCCCTGTGCTCTCCGGCCAGGGAGCAGGACGCACAAATACAGGCAGCATCCTCAGTGCAGTAATATTTCAGCAGCTCTCTGTGTTTGTAGCATTTTCTGTTACCCCAGGAAGTGGTGGGTTCAGTTAAGACG
The DNA here is from genome assembly GCF_027579735.1 of Bombina bombina. Lineage (NCBI taxonomy): Eukaryota > Metazoa > Chordata > Amphibia > Anura > Bombinatoridae > Bombina > Bombina bombina. Next base: position 593,455,803 of record NC_069505.1, on the reverse strand, counting down.
TGTTCCTCAGACTTGCTGTGTACCCTCAGGTGGGTATCACACAGAGAAGCCTCACAATGCAGACATGATTTAGCAGCAGGTACAGGAGAGTGAATACAGTAAGTGCAGAGGACCCCAGTGTCTTTTTGCTCTGGCTGAGTAATCTGTAAATGCTTCACTACATTACACAGCGCTATGTTCCTCTGCAGATCAGGTCTGTTACTGAATCTCTTTCTGCACTCAGGACAGGAATAAACCCCAGACCCCTCCTGGGTACCCAGCACACTCTCAATACAGCCCAGGCAGAAGTTATGGCCACAGCTGAGATTTACAGGATCTGTATAAATGCTCAGGCAGATGGGGCAGGTTAGCTCCTCTTTCAGATCAGCAGTCGCCATTCTTGAATTCAGCAGCAGGAAACGAAACTTACATTATCTTCCTATTCAGCACAAGGGCGTGGCAGTTACGTGACTGTATGTGCTCTGCCTGTTAACTCTTCATGTCCCAGAATGTAGTGACCAGGGCAGGTTTGTAAACTCTGATAAATCTGTAGTGCTCTGTATTTTGTGTATCTGATGACATCACATGAAATATTAGGAGTACAACTTTGTTTATGTATTTTACCCACTAGCAAGGGTTAAATGCAATTTAAAATAAAGGAATTTGTTTCACAATAAGATGCTAAAACATAATTATTTTTATATTAGAACGTTCTTTCAATTCTGATGACACTTAATGTGATTTAATGCAAATTGTTTTCACATCACTAATAATTTCATGACTTGTGCAATTAACAGATTGTTATATTAATATTTCTTAAAGGTACAAACACGTAATTACAAAGATTAATGAACTTTCTGATTAATATATTATTAATTAATCAAATTTAATAGATTAACCTCTTCAATGTGCAGGACGACAACATATCATTATGTGTACTGCCTGTGTGCGTATGGTGTCACGTTGTTGTCATTTAGGGGGATCACTAATATGAGCCAGTTGTCTGTGATCCAGCACACTACTGACTGATCGGTGCTGGTATAGGGGGCACTGCTCCAAAGGCTACACGGTAGTGCCAGTGACATCACACATATTCGCATGGTGACATCACAGTAGGGGCGGAACCAGGAAAGGGCTAGTAGTGAATTGAGCTGGATGGGGGAGGGCGGTCTCAGCACCTTAACAAGCCAAATATCACAAAGGTCCCTCATTTGTAAGAGAATCACCTTTCACAAGACCCCAAATATTTTTTTTAAAAAAGTATAAAGCACAACGCGTGTAGTTTTGTTAAGGAATGTGTCTTTATGTGCTCACAAAAATATATCTGTTATATCTAGAGACCCCAAGTAAAGTTTATTTCTAAAGAAAAATACCAATGACACTACATAAATTATTATCAGAACCTTCAATATCTTCTATAAGGCAAACTCATTTATTTTATGTTTATTATGGATCTACAAAGATGATAATGTCCACAGCACTCCAAATGACAAATTTCTTTTATTTCAGGACACAATAAAACAGCAACGTTTCGGGATTAATTTCCCTTAATCATGCATCATTGCATGATTAAGGGAAATTAATCCCGAAACGTTGCTGTTTTATTGTGTCCTGAAATAAAAGAAATTTGTCATTTGGAGTGCTGTGGACATTATCATCTTTGTGACTTCTAATAGGTGAATAGGCAGTTCACCGGTCTACACGAGCACCCGCTTCATAGAAAGTGCTGTTCCACTCTATTTGTTTTCTGCTTTATTATGGATCTAAGGTGCTATATATCAAAACAAAACATTCTCGGCTAGATTTAGAGTTGGGCGGTAGCCGTCAAAACCAGCGTTAGAGGCTCCTAACGCTGGTTTTTACCGCTCTCTGGTATTTGGAGTCAGTCAGGAAAGGGTCTAACGCTCACTTTACAGCCGCGACTTTTCCATACCGCAGATCCCCCTACGCCATTTGCGTATCCTATCTTTTCAATGGGATCTTTCTAACGCTGGTATTTAGAGTCGTGGCTGAAGTGAGCGTTAGAACTCTAACGACAAAACTCCAGCCGCAGAAAAAAACCAGTAGTTAAGAGCTTTCTGGGCTAACGCCGGTTTATAAAGCTCTTAACTACTGTGCTCTAAAGTACACTAACACCCATAAACTACCTATGTACCCCTAAACCGAGGTCCCCCCACATCGCCGCCACTCTATTAAATTTTTTAACCCCTAATCTGCCGCTCCGTACACCGCCGCCAGCAAAGTTATCCCTATGTACCCCTAACCTGCTGCCCCTAATACCGCCGACCCCTATATTATATTTATTAACCCCTAATCTGCCCCCCCCAACGTCGCCGCCCCCTACCTACACTTATTAACCCCTAATCTGCCGAGCGGACCGCACCGCTACTATAATAAAGTTATTAACCCCTAATCCGCCTCACTCCCGCCTCAATAACCCTATAATAAATAGTATTAACCCTTAATCTGCCCTCCCTAAAATCGCCGACACCTAACTTCAAACATTAACCCCTAATCTGCCGACCGGAGCTCACCGCTATTCTAATACATTTTTTAACCCCTAAAGCTAAGTCTAACCCTAACACTAACACCCCCCTAAGTTAAATATAATTTAAATCTAACTAAATAAATTAACTCTTATTATATAAATTATTCCTATTTAAAGCTAAATACTTACCTGTAAAATAAACCCTAATATAGCTACAATATAAATAATAATTATATTGTAGCTATTTTAGGATTAATATTTATTTTACAGGCAACTTTGTATTTATTTTAACCAGGTACAATAGCTATTAAATAGTTAAGAACTATTTAATAGCTAAAAAAGTTAAAATAATTACAAAATTACCTGTAAAATAAATCCTAACCTAAGTTACAATTAAACCTAACACTACACTATCAATAAATAAATTAAATAAACTATCTACAATTACCTACAATTAAACCTAACACTACACTATCAATAAATTAATTAAATAAAATACCTACAAATAACTACAATTAAATAAACTAACTAAAGTACAAAAAATAAAAAAGAACTAAGTTACAAAAAATAAAAAAATATTTACAAACATTAGAAAAATATTACAACAATTTTAAACTAATTACACCTACTCTAAGCCCCCTAATAAAATAACAAAGACCCCCAAAATAAAAAAAATGCCCTACCCTATTCTAAATTAAAAAAGTTCAAAGCTCTTTTACCTTACCAGCCCTGAAAAGGGCCATTTGCGGGGCATGCCCCAAAGAATTCAGCTCTTTTGCCTGTAATAAAAAAACATACAATACCCCCCCCCAACATTACAACCCACCACCCACATACCCCTAATCTAACCCAAACCCCCCTTAAATAAACCTAACACTAAGCCCCTGAAGATCTTCCTACCTTATCTTCACCATGCCAGGTTCACCGATCCGTCCTCGGAAGTCTTGATCCAAGCCTCGGAAGTCTTGATCCAAGCCCAAGCGGGGGCTGAAGAGTGACTTCCATCCTCCGGCTGAAGTCTTGATCCAAGCGGGCAGAAGAGGACATCCGGACCGGCAAACATCTTCTTCCAAGCCGCATCTTCTATGTTCTTCAATCCGATGACCGGCTGATCTTCAAGACCTCCAGCGCGACTTCCCGACGAATGACGGTTCCTTTAAGGGACGTCATCCAAGATGGCGTCCCTCGAATTCCGATTGGCTGATAGGATTCTATCAGCCAATCGGAATTAAGGTAGGAAAATTCTGATTGGCTGATGGAATCAGCCAATCAGAATCAAGTTCAATCCGATTGGCTGATCCAATCAGCCAATCAGATTGAGCTCGCATTCTATTGGCTGATCGGAACAGCCAATAGAATGCGAGCTCAATCTGATTGGCTGATTGGATCAGCCAATCGGATTGAACTTGATTCTGATTGGCTGATTCCATCAGCCAATAAGAATTTTCCTACCTTAATTCCGATTGGCTGATAGAATCCTATCAGCCAATCGGAATTCGAGGGACGCCATCTTGGATGACATCCCTTAAAGGAACCGTCATTCGTCGGGAAGTCGTCGGTGAAGTTGGATGGATCCGCGGTGGAGGTCTTGAAGATCAGCCGGTCGTCATCGGATTGAAGAACATAGAAGATGCGGCTTGGAAGAAGATGTTTGCCGGTCCGGATGTCCTCTTCTGCCCGCTTGGATCAAGACTTCAGCCGGAGGATGGACGTCACTCTTCAGCCCCCGCTTGGGCTTGGATCAACACTTCTGAGGCTTGGATCAAGACTTCCGAGGACGGATCGGTGAACCTGGCATGGTGAAAATAAGGTAGGAAGATCTTCAGGGGCTTAGTGTTAGGATTGGGTTAGATTAGGGGTATGTGGGTGGTGGGTTGTAATGTTGGGGGGGGGGTATTGTATGGGTTTTTTTACAGGCAAAAGAGCTGAATTCTTTGGGGCATGCCCCGCAAATGGCCCTTTTCAGGGCTGGTAAGGTAAAAGAGCTTTGAACTTTTTTAATTTAGAATAGGGTAGGGCATTTTTTTATTTTGGGGGTCTTTGTTATTTTATTAGGGGGCTTAGAGTAGGTGTAATTAGTTTAAAATTGTTGTAATATTTTTCTAATGTTTGTAAATATTTTTTTATTTTTTGTAACTTAGCTTTTTTTATTTTTTGTACTTTAGTTAGTTTATTTCATTGTATTTATTTGTAGGTATTGTATTTAATTAATTTATTGATAGTGTAGTGTTAGGTTTAATTGTAGATAATTGTAGGTATTGTATATAATTTATTTATTGATAGTGTAGTGTTAGATTTAATTGTAACTTAGGTTAGGATTTATTTTACAGGTAATTTTGTAATTATTTTAACTAGGTAGCTATTAAATAGTTCTTAACTATTTAATAGCTATTGTACCTGGTTAAAATAAATACAAAGTTGCCTGTAAAATAAATATTAATCCTAAAATAGCTACAATATAATTATAATTTATATTGTAGCTATATTAGGGTTTATTTTACAGGTAAGTATTTAGCTTTAAATAGGAATAATTTATTTAATAAGAGTTAATTTATTTCGTTAGATAAAAATTATATTTAACTTAGGAGGGTGTTAGTGTTAGGGTTAGACTTAGCTTTAGGGGTTAATACATTTATTATAGTAGCGGTGAGCTCCGATCGGCAGATTAGGGGTTAATTATTGTAGGTAGCTGGCGGCGACGTTGTGGGGGGCAGATTAGGGGTTAATAAATATAATATAGGGGTCGACGGTGTTAGGGGCAGCAGATTAGGGTTACATAACTATAATGTAGCTTGCGGTGGTGTACGGAGCGGCAGATTAGGGGTTAATAATAAAGTGCAGGGGTCAGCAATAGCGAGGGCGGCAGATTAGGGGTTAATAAGTGTAAGGTTAGGGGTGTTTAGACTCGGGGTACATGTTAGAGTGTTAGGTGCAGACGTAGGAAGTGTTTCCCCATAGAAAACAATGGGGCTGCGTTAGGAGCTGAACGCTGCTTTTTTGCAGGTGTTAGGTTTTTTTTACAGCTCAAACTGCCCCATTGTTTTCTATGGGGGAATCGTGCACGAGCACGTTTTTGAAGCTGGCCGCTTCCGTAAGCACCGCTGGTATCGAGAGTTGCAGTGGCGTTAAATTATGCTCTACGCTCCCTTTTTGAAGCCTAACGCACTGAAAACCCAGCCATTCTGTGAACTCTAAATACCAGCGGTATTTAAAAGGTGCGGGGGAAAAAAAGCATGCGTAGCTAACGCACCCCTTTGGCCGCAGAACTCTAAATCTAGCCGTATATCTAAGTTATTAGGTAAAGCGTACTACAGAGGATACTTATATACAGCACTCTGGGTTCTGCAATATCAACAAACATACTTAAATAAATGTGTTCATCTTCAATGTGAAATGTTTGGTGCAACTTTATTAGTACTTAATTACAAATGGGAAAAACATAAAACCTCTCTCATGCATTAGGATAACACAATTACCACTTATACAGCTCTTGGTTTGTAAGTACTAAGGTCCTAAATCACCAATCTAAACAGTGGTCAACTCTAACAGGCACTTCTAATATTAACCCTTGTAAAGACCAAAGAGAAAATATCATTTATCATGAATCACTCTATTGAGCAGTGTATAGGATGAGCTAAAATAGTTAGATATTCCCATATGGTAAATAATAGTTATGAGAACCTGAATCTATATATGTATGGGACTTTATAAGGGTTTGTCTTGTAATAAGAAAATGTCACTATAATGGTTGTTATATAACATCAGAGGAGTCAACCACTCTTAAGTTTTATAACCAGTTTTATAATATACCAAAAAATACCCTCAATCAAAAAACAAAGAGCTAGATCAGTGATTTTCAACCTTTTTTGCCATGGCACATTTTTTACATTAAAAAATCTTGGGGCACACCACCATCCCAAAATTTTACAAAATCACACATTGTAGCCTGATACAGCATATATATATGTGCACTGGCTTTACGCGTCTTCTCTTGCTCAGATCTCCTTGATAGGAACTTTTGTAATGCAACTGAGGCGAGTGAAATCTCCGAAGCGGAGCCCCAACCCTCCGGAGAACTGTGTGGGAGTTGAGAGAGTCCCTGCGTGTCTGGATGAGTGCGTAGAGTAGCAGCGGCTACCGGATTCTGTTCCGCTTCAGGAGTGCACTTAAGCAAGAAGAAATCAATTCATGGCGGCACACCTGACAATCTCTTACGGCACACTAGTGTGCCACGGCACAGTGGTTGAAAATCAATGAGCTAGATAATATACATTGTTATTATTAAATAAAAAACTAAACATCTTAAAGAAGCTTTTACCAATTGCCCAGCCTGAGTAGCACACACTAGGATGTAACAAAAAACCTCCTAGTTGTTAAAGTAAATAAATTACCATCTCTGGCTAAAAGCCCAGAAATAAATTGTTACAAATGTAGCAAACTATCGGTTATATTAGGCAGCCGATACTGTAACACAATAAAGTTAAAGGGATACTAAACCCATTTTTCTTCTTAAATGGAAAGAGTCCACAGCTGCATTCATTACTTTTGGGAAATAAGAACCTGGCCACCAGGAGGAGGCAAAGACACCCCAGCCAAAGGCTTAAATACTCCTCCCACTCCACTCATCCCCCAGTCATTCTTTGCCTTTCGTCCCAGGAGGTTGACAGAGAAGTGTCAGAAGTTTAAATTTAGTTTTTTGTCTCTTATGGAGGGTAGTACTCTTTGGCAGGGGACAGGAGTTTTAAGTAGTCCTGTCAGTCTCTCAGTGAGGGCTTGGATGAAAGTTAGAGTCCGGAGATGTAGGGAGAGTCTTTCTGCGAAACTATCCCGACTCATGTTAACAGCTCCTCAAGCAATCGGCATTGTCGAACTTCGCTCCAGTGCCTGCTTACTTCTCTCAAGTCCATGGCGAAGGCGATGCTACTATCTGTCACACTTGAAAGGCCGTGTTCCTGTTCCATGGCATAGATTCCAGTAAGATAGTTTCATTTTACTTTATTTCTGAATGTACTGTAATACAAAATGTGTTCCCGAGAGGCTACGACCTTGTGGGTCTAACTTAACATAAGGGTCTCAGTGAGTCTCTTTTAGTATCTTGGAATCGAGGGTTAATATCTCCTGAGGGGGTTATTGAACAGGGGGGTTTATAATCATGTTTGTTATGTGATTCAACCTGCTTATGTGTGATGTTTATGGGCTCGTGGTTTGGAACACTGAGGCCTTTGGAAGTGACGCGGCCTTTTAGTTAGGCGCGCTTTTTTGGACTGTACGGTTCACCTTGTGTTCGGGCGTGGTTACATTCCATTTTCCATTTCCACATTCCCAACTGTGTGGCGAAGGAAATATTCTAGTCCGCAGGGGCCTGGGGCACTCACCACCTCCTATGACCAGCAATTGTGGGTGTCAGGTGCCGTTTATGTTTTATTACTTTAGTCCATATTTATATATCCTCTATCCAGTTATGGAGGATTGAAATGCTGAGACTGTGCTAATTTCAGGTTCAGTTATGGAGGAATCTGATACTGAGACTATTTTGATTTCAGATTCAGATTCTGTGTCCGGTGACGAATCCGGATTGGCCTCGTTGACACATATCAACCAGTTTTCTTCCGTATGCCATATGAGAGCGCCTTGTTCCTCGGGCAAAGGCAATCAAGGGACAGCTGAGCCATCCGTCTCTGGGGGTCCTGTCCTCCGAGAGGTGAGTTCCCTACCAATTCATACTTCTACACAAATGCGGGTAACCCAGTTTATAATTCCTCTATGCAGGGTGGCGTTTTCCCCCCAGAGGTTGCAGCACGTTTTTGCTTCCACATAATGTTGGCGATTGTTCCAGACGTTTATTTGAGAATGTGCTCGTGCCCTATTGTCCCGGGCCTTCCGACTTGGGGAGGGCCTCTACAGTTCCCCCGGGTGTAACTGTTCCTTAGTGTTGTGCCTTTTGTTACAGGATTGCGCGCCTTCGTGTATTGCTCAGACATGTATTTCAGTTATTGAATGACCCTATCATTACCAGATACAGGGATTTTCAGTCTGCTAGTTCAAATGGTGCACCTCATTAGACATGTGGGGATTAGGTAATCTCTTGATTAAAATTTGAATGAGATCTTTCCCAGTTTTTGAGAGGTAGGGCTCAGTTGGCTGGTCCTGCGGGTAGGCCTGTGTCTTTTTGGGCATTAACCTCTGGATTGCCTTATATTTTATTTGTATCCGATGGGATGTCTTTTATTTGTTTTTTGTTTTCTTCTGGAACCTTCTGGGATTGATACTCTTTATTACTTCTTCGGAAGATGTTTTGGACACGTTAGTCTTATATTTAAATCATAAAAAGAAAGATAATCCACGTATCAGATGTGTAGCTGGATTATATATCATGTCCCATATATGCTTACTAGCAAAGTGTGATGCAGAGAGCATAGCGTGTAATCAGATGCGTAAATGTATAACCTGACTCACCACTCCAAGAAAGGCTGTACGACATTCACCCGGCAGGGGCCATAGGCATGTAGCCCAACCTTACCCCTTTAGCACTGAGGCATCCAAGCGGCTTGAATCGATCACGCCCTCTTCACTGACCGCTATATGCAACCTCTGTTTCCAAATCGACCAGGGACTTGATCCAAGGCTGGAGAAATGCTGATAGAACGGATAGGAAGGCTCCTCTCCCTCCATGATACATAGAAAAAGAAATCCACAGGAAACAGCTTTTCATGGGTAAAATCGAGTAGACTTTATTCAGTAATTTAAAATAACATGGGCATCAAGGTAGGATAAAAGAGTAGAAGAAACAGTCTATGATTACGGCTACTCTTTTATCCTACCTTGATGCCCATGTTATTTTAAATTACTGAATAAAGTCTACTCGATTTTACCCATGAAAAGCTGTTTCCTGTGGATTTATTTTCCAATATTTAAATGTCTGTTTTCCTTTTTTCCCCTATGAGGGAGAATTTATGCAGCTTGCCGATTAGGACCCTTAGTGCAGGCTGGTCCTGTCGGGTTCGTTTGGTCCTGTGGCTGTTCAGACACGTGGCACTGTTCTGCTCGGCTGGTTTGATAGAAGCGCTGAGTGCTCAGATTATCATTGGTTTTCATGTTCTTCTAAGCATTCAAGAGGACCTGTGGGTCCGTGAGGCGGGAAGGATTGTTTCAGTCCTTATAGCCTTCAGTCATAGATGACCAGGCAGGGGAATTTCCCACTGCGTCATTCTGACATCTGATATCATCAGAACCTATAGTTTTTCCTCCCCCATGCGAAGGAGGGTTGGAGGGCTTAGCGCCCCTTTACCCCAGTTTGGCGGTTTGGATTTCAGTTTTAGGGCTCTGGATTTGTCCTTTTGGACTTGATACAACAGCTTGTACAGGATAGCTGTCTAGTATGCAGAAGGTTTACAGTTTAAAACCTGTTGCAGCTTTTGACACCTACCTTGCAGGTGTACGCGTAAGCTGTTTATAGTGTATCTAGATGCAGCTCTTACTCTTTGATGTGTACTGTCTGTCTGAGTTGTATGAGACCTTTGGGTCTTCTTCCATTGTCTCCAGGTGAGTTGGATCTCTTTTTAGGGATCTGTGTTCCGGGTAATGGTTGATCCCTGTGGGGACTTTGTTTAGCTTGGGGTTTCCCAGAGCTGGAAGGCTTAGTGCGTTTCTCTTCCCTGTGTCCTCTGCTTGTGCAGAGGTGATGGGGACACTAGTCCTGGTAGAAGGATTTATTTTTACCTCAAGGCATCCCTTGGTTGTCCTGAGGCTTTGCGAAGTCTCTTCATCAACTTCTAGCCTTGCTCCTTGGAGAGTTGGACTTTAGCTAGGGGTGGTTCCTTCCTTTGGTCAGGGTTTTCAAGTTCTTCTCGCTATCTGGATTCTCTGGATATGCATCCATGTCCCTTGTGTCTGGCTTTTTGGCCAGTTGGAGTGTTTAGTTCTAGGGTAAGCTTTGCCTGAACTATTAGGTGCCCAGACCTGTTTTCTAAGTGAGACTTCCAGTTGCTGAGGCTTCACTTGGCTTTTTTCCTGACCCAGTCCTGGGTTGTTTTGGAATCTTGGATCTCAGGGCTGGTCAGGGTGTTTCACGGTAGTGGGAACTTGGGCTATGTCCTTGCTCCATCTACCTGACCTGGTCATGGTTGGCCAGGTTTTCCAAGTATTTATTACACTTTGCAACAGAGTAACCCATGTCATCTAGTGGTTAGCTGTGTATCAAGCGCCTCAAGGGTTGTTGGTCATACCCAGCTGCTGGCGCTGGATGTTCAATTTCTGGTACGCCTTAGGGTTGCATTCCCCTGGTCAGCTTGCCCGTGTACCCATGGACTCCCGGCTCTGCAGGTGAATTGGTTGGTTGTGCCTCTGCTTGGCAAGCTACTTGTAGGGGGGTCCTTTTCTAGGACATTTGTGTTGGGGATTTATTTTACCATTAGTCGGTGGCTTCGGGCCTTGAGGGCAGTTGTTGCCCTTCCAGCCTCATCCCTTTTCTTTAAGGGATAGTCTCCTCCCTATGGAGATGGAGTTCTTTAATAGGGCTTCTCCTGGAGGTGAGGTGGAAAGATGGGTTTGGTTCCCCCTGGGATCTTGCTGGCTCCAAGTCAGACTTGTTGGGCCTTTATTTTGATAGATCCTTAGGTCTATGGCCTTGTTGTCTGTTTCAGAGTTGGGTTGTACTCTGTGGGGATGGCTGTGCTATCCTTACGCTCGTTCCTGTACCAGTTTCGAGATTCTTCTGTTCCCCTGTTTTGGATCCCTGAGACTGGGTTGGTCCACCCGGTTGTGGGTCTGCAGGTCAGGATGGCCGAGCGGTCTAAGGCACTGCGTTCGGGTCGGAGTCTCCTCTGGATGTGTGAGCTTTGTTGAGTCTATCCTGTTAGCTCAGTCTGCTAGGATACAGATTTTCCTTTCAACTTGCTCTATTGATTTCATGAGAGGGTTTACTCTTCCTTTGGGTTCTGAGGGTATACTCTCCTTCTCGGGGGCCTCGATTGAGGTTTTTGTGTTACCCTTCTTAGGGACCTGTGTGTAGGTCCGGCGGCTTAGGTTGCCTGGAGCGTGCCCTCCATCTGGGGGTTGCTTTTGCGGTCTGTTTCTTGCTTGATTGCTTCTTCTTACTCGCAACTACCAACTGTGTCGTCCTGTTGTTAACTCTGTTTTCAAACTTGGAGTGTTTCACCTGGGTCTATTACACACTTTTTCATGGTCGAATACTTTGGTATTCTAGGTTCAGACGCTGTTAGGACTTTACCTCTTCAGTTGCATTCCGTGCTTGCAGGATGTTAGAGAGACGTCTGTTCTGTCTCTGTGCCCGGTCTTATACCGGGTTTCGCTTGGTATAGGTATGGCCTCCTTTCCCTGTTTGGGCCCATTTAGGTTTCTGTGAGCTGGGTTCACTCTTGGAGGTGTTCTTTTTTGTATTAAGGGACCTTTCATTTCCTCTGTTCTCCTTTGCCTTGTCCCCTTGGGGGTTTCAGCTGGTGTCCCCTTCATTAGTAGGGGGTGAGTGGTGGGTGACTGTCTGTTGGGCGATGGTGTCTCCTGGAGGACTTTTGGCTCTGTCGAGTCTGTTTTGCGGTCTCTAGTTTGGCTTCTGGACTAGCTGCACGTCAGTGTCCTTGGGACTTTTCCTTTAAAAAAAAATAAAAAAATTCTCGGCTTCAGACAAAGCGGTTTTTTTTATTCGGTAGAGGTTCAGGCCTGATGCCCTCAGTATGGGCCGCCTATTGTACCCTCCCGTCTTGGCATTCAGTGTCCTCTATAGCTTGGGTATTGTTTTCCCAAAAGTAATGAATGCAGCTGTGGACTCTTTCCATTTAAGAAGAAAAACATAAATGATGCTTACCTGATAATTTATTTTTCTTCTGATGGAAAGAGTCCACACCTCCCCATCCATAATTTATGTGCGGCATCCTTATTATTCTTCTGGCACCTTTCACCTTCATATTTCTTCTACTGTTCCTTGTTCCTCGACAGAATGACTGGGGGATGAGGGGAGTGGGAGAAGTATTTAAGCCTTTGGCTGGGGTGTCTTTGCCTCCTCCTGGTGGCCAGGTTCTTATTTCACAAAAGTGATAAATGCAGCTGTGGACTCTTTCCATCAGAAGAAAAGGAAATTATCAGGTAAGCATAATTTGTGGGGGGGTTTCTTTCATGATTCAGCTAGAGCAGCAATTTTAAGCAACTTTCTAATTTACTCCTGTTATCATTTTTTTTTCATTCTCTTGGTATCTTTATTTGAAAAAGCAGGAATGTAAACATACAAGACGGCACATTTGTGATTCAGCACCATGGATAGAGCTTGCTGATTTGTGTGTATGTTTAAACATCAATCAGCAAGTTGTACCCAGGTGCTGAACCAAAGATGGGCCGGCCGGCTGTGTTTCCTATCTCTTTAAATTAGACAGCTGTTTAAATCAGCAGTTGCTTACAACTTATATCTGCTAATGATTGGCTTTGTCAGATGTCAGCTAACACTGCAACATAAATATTAAATGCTTCATTCATTTGCTTAGATAGATAATTACAGCCTCACTTACAGAGATAAAGTTTAACCAAAGGCTATTAACATATGCTATAGATAAACCACCTACATGAGGGGATTCATTTATAATTTAGTAGCCCCCATCAGCCCCTCGCTACCGTAACACGTTTCACTGCGTCACAGCTTTTTCATACGGTGCGGGCCGGCCGCTCTGGTGTTCTTTTATTACGTACCGCATCAAGACACGCCTACTCTTTTTTTTTTTTATTAAATAATCTTTTATTGAGGTTATAATAAGATATAAACATAAAAAGCACGTCCTTTCTACAACAGATTGTAGTTGTACAAGTTATCAGTAGTCGAATATAAACAAATAAGAACAAAATCTGTAGTCAGAGAAATATTTCTATAATAAATACATGAAATTCACATGCACTAGATCTTAGCAGTAAAACAGAGGAATGTTAATAGTAATTGGATTGACCGTATGAGAGTAAATAACCTCCATACATAAAAAACTGTTGCATATTTATCTTCCTATCAACAGATATCTACAATTTCACATAACGTCAAACTATCCCATATATCAACATTATATAATACAAAACAAATCACATTTTCTTATTCACTTTATCAAATACAATTTATAAGTGAAAATGAGTTGTCATATGCAACGTCTAATATAAGACCAACCATCAAACCTCAAATTTTATCATTTTTTAGTCCCCACAACATTGTCCCTTCTGGTCATAACCCTGTTATTGCACCTTAAGCTCCTTCGTGGATCAGAGGGGGAAAAAAGGGGTCCTCTCCCTCCCGGTCTAATTCCTAACCCATTCTCCTCTCAAAATGGCAAACTGTACCTATTCTGTATGAAGAAAAAGGGCAACATATTGCCTTTGTACATTCAGTGGCATAGATTTAATAAATTACCCCCATTTAGTGAAAAAACCCTGAACGTCCACCTCTGTGTTTAACAGATAATCATATTAATCAATTATTAGTTTACCTTTTAGATTTTCGATAAACTGTATATAACTAGGCGTGTTTGTTTTACTTCCATATAGAAAGTATTATATTTCTTCCGTTCAGGATTGTAAAATTTTAAATTTTCATATTAGCTATTTCCCAATTTCCCTCTATCAGAAATATAATATCCTCCTTCTTTAGACCGATCGATTTCTCCATAATCTTGGTCAGCCACTACGAGATCTTAGCCCAGAATACCCTGACCTTTGGGCAGTCCCATAAATAATGTGTCATATTTGCAGTGGGGAAATTACATCTGTGTCACAAACCAAAGCCTCCAGAATAATAAGAAAAAGAAAAGGTCTAGGAGGAATTCTGCCTGGCTGAGGGGAATTTGAACCCGTGGCTTTGTGCTTTACAATTTTGTTTGCTGATGTTATGAGCTACAGTCAGCTCTAGCAGTCTGGGAACTATAATACAATGTCACGCAGCTTAAAAGAACACCAACAGCAAAACAGGTAGTGCTCAGAGACCAACTCCCACCAACGGAAAGTATTGCAGATTCAATTCAGTCGCCTTCACGCTGACTAGTTCAATCCGATTGTAACATGCTCATTACTCACATGGTCCCATACGGATGACGTCATCATCAGGTGCCTCTCCAAAGCGCTCCATCAAACACCTACCAAAGATACAACAAACAACAAAGCAGAAAGGCACCCGGTCTCCAACGATCACAGGACTCTTACATCAGATAAAAGCAAAGGTATTGATTTGGAATTAAAAAACTACTTCAATCTTCAATGACCACTAATAACTGACTGAACAGCTCTAATATACACCTGTACAACTCCTCCCCAAAATAGAACACCCAATCATAGCTACAAAGCACTAATTAACTGCTCACCAATCTAAACATATTTATCTTAATGTGAAATACAAAAAAATCAGCAAGGTATAAATAAGTGCAATATAAAGGTGGGAAGGCATGTAGCAAATAACAAATCCATGCATAGTACAAAGAGGTGATAAAATATATATAACATAACTGGTCTGATGAGAGGATACATTGTTAACAGCAAAGTCTCAACAATAAAGATAAGATAGACATAGAACCTATTATACATCATTCAAATGTTTTCAAAATGTATATTATTTCAGTTCTATTTAACAAATAGCTTAACATCCCATTCAGAGTTAAGACCTCTAGGCACCCAAGTGTCCAATTGAAAAACTTCCCTTTGCCTGAGAATTTCTTCTCTATTCCCCCCTCTGGGTGTCTGGGAATGGCTTGGATACACTGGAATGCCAAGAGGGAAACATCTGAATTATGTTATTTCTTAAAATGTAATGATACAGAGGTAGTGGACTCAGGGTCTTCAATTGACCTAAGATGCCCCAGAAAGCGATCTTTCAGGGGGCGAGTAGTGAGCCCTACATACTGCTTATTGCACCCCCTGCAGGTCAAAAGGTATATTACAAAAGAAGAATTACATGTAGAATATTGTCTAATCTGATATCTTTTACCTGTAACTTGAGAGGCAAATTCCAGGCCAAACAGTGCATATGAACAGGATTTGCATCTGCTGCTAGGGAGAAGAACTATATTCACTTTTACTTACTCACCATAGAGAGGGCCATTTAGTCACTGCAGCTGGAAGACAGACTATGTGACAGTTACAGCCGACATCGGCAACACTACTCTGCTCCATCAGTCGCCTACTTCTCCACCTTACAAAAACGTGCACACTCTAGCACACACATGCACAATAAAAATAGCTACTGAGGAGGCCATTACACTGTTTACCTACTGCTAAACAAGAGCGCTCTTTACTGTAAGTGCGAGTGAGGTGTCAGTGGGCGGGGCTTTGCGTGCGACCGTCTGTTACTGGGGCTCGGGCTCCAACTTAGTTGCCAATCTTCTACAATTTAAAAAAAAAATGAATGTCTCAGACACCAAGCAAGCAAGTTACATAAAATACTGACTACAACACACCAATGTAAGTGCAGCCTTGGGCCCCCTTTGCTCATTATGCCCATGATGTGTCTCGCCCTGTCAAAGTTAAAATATATATTTTTTAAAGGACAGACAATGAAACAACTGATGAGGAATCCCTCTATAACTTCTCCACCTCCTGCGATGAGGGTTCCAATTCAGAAGGAGAAGTGAACACAGTTAGTAATGTAACCATGGTAGACAACTCTGTAAAGCCAAGTCCCCCTGTAGTAGCAACTAATACTGTAGCTATCAACACACAGTCTGTCACAGCATGAGCTATCCCTAAGAATACTAAGAATAAGAACATAGCTAACACGAATCAAGATGTAAATAGGACTATGGGCCCACTTTCTACTGTCCCCCAGGAGGCCCCAAATACCAACACCCAGATGGCACCGGTTTTTCGGTCGGCCATGAAAGTCAAGGGAGGGGGAGGGATGGATTATGTAATGGGCACCAGAGCCAGAAACAGATATACGATCAGAGATCCACCAATACAATGAAGGAGGAAAATATAGTGATAAATATGTCTTCTCACACATTAAACCAATATGAATTAAAGGTACTCAACTTGTGCTTAGGATTTTGTCCCACTCGTAAATTTGACCTTTTTCAAACTATTCTGGACGTTAATAGATTTGTGAGAAACTTAACCTTACGTAGACATTTTTATCCACTGAAGCAAGTGAAATGAATAATATAGAAAGTATAAGTACTACTGAAAATTTAAATACAATGTTCTCATTCCCAGATATGCAAGATTTGGCTGCATTACAGTAACTTAGCATAGAAAGTGACCAAATGTCATCAGGGGATTCAATACTGAAAAATGAAAATGCAAATCCAGATTTTATCCAGTACAATCTAGGGGTAAGTCCCTAGAGAAATTTCACAGAAGAGTTATGGAGGATCTTAAAAACCTGGAGGATCTTAAAAACAGCAAATTTAGGCCACCCTAATCTGTCCAGAAAGGAAAGAGAAGCTATAGTCTCTCTACAGAATAATTTATCGATTGTTATTAAACAATCGGATAAGGGTGGCTGTATAGTAGTAATGGACAGGGAGTTTTACATAAATGAGGCACATAGACAATTGAGTGACATTAACTCATATTTGCCATGAAGCAGAGATCCTACCATATAATTTCAACTTATGCTTAGATCACTCATAGATGATGGGCTATACATGGGGGTCATTGATAGGAATACATTTGAATATCTTTTAGTTAAAAATACACAGAAAAGCCAGCGCCCATAGCGTAATATGTTTGAAAAATATATAATGTGTATAAAAGTGAAGGAATTGCACTCACATTTATAAAAACACTATCAAGTGCTATAAAGACAGGCCAGAAATTCAAGAGTAAACTGGCTAACTCTCCTTTGGCAACAATAGGTGTAGAAGTTTAATCTTCTTCCTTGGAATAAATCAGAGGAGAACATCCATAGTGCAATATGTTTGTGTATAATGTATAGATAATAAACAAAACAAATGCACTCACATTTGGTGAAGTACTGCCAAGTGCTTTATTCGCTGGCCAGATATTTTAGAGTAATCAGGCTAACTCATACAGGTGTCAGGAACAGAAGTGCAGGTTGCTCATAGATGTGATTGGATCCAGATAGCTTTGCAGGGATTTAAGCACTAAGCAAGTTTATGTTTGCAAACAAATCCCATGCAGATAAAGTGTATAAAAATGATATTTATTTAACAAAGCTAAAAACACAGCGACACGTTTCTCAGTATAACACCGTTTCATCAGCCTGATTACTCTAAAATATGGCCAGCGAATAAAGCACTTGGCAGTGCTTCACCAAATGTGAGTGCATTTGTTTTGTTTATTATCTATACATTATACACAAACATATTGTGCTATGGATGTTCTCCTCTGATTTATTCCAAGGAAGAAGATTAAACTTCTACACCTATTGTTGCCACAGGAGGAGAGTTAGCCAGTTTACTCTTGAATTTCTGGCCTGCCTTTATAGCACTTGATAGTGCTTTTATAAATGTGAGTGCAATTCCTTCACTTTTATACACATTATATATTTTTCAAACATATTACGCTATGGGCGCCTTCTTTTCTGTGTATTTTTAGGTAAACCATCATAGTGAGTGGCCATATCACTTCTGAAGAACTGCCTGAACATTTTTTTCCACACCTTTTGGATTTCCCAGTCATTTCTGTTTAACTTAAAAGGAATATAAGGGACTTTTTGATTATTTACAATCCAGTTCACTCCCAGAGACATTCCTTTATCTATTCCATATGTATAATATTTATATTTTAACTGATTTTGTGTTTTTATAATTTATTTTAGATTGAGGTTAATACCTCTTATTACTATTATTCCTATTGTTATTGCAGTATATTAATTGTATACACCTGTTATATCATTTCTGATCTGCAATCCTTTTTGGAACATTTGGCGCACCTATCAATTCCCACTGTCTACTGATAGTGCTTTTCTCGCTTCTATCTTTTAGTTAAAGATCCAATTCTACCCATTTTCCATCATATGCCCAAGGTCCATAAGGGCTTGGAGGAGGTTAAGGGTAGACCTACAGTGGCAGGCATTGGCTCACTCTCTGAACATTTGTCAGAGTGGGTTGATAATATATTGCAGCCACTGGTCATATCCCTACCAAGCTACCTGAAGGACACGACTCATATGTTGACCCTAGTGGAGAAAATACAGGTGGAGGAAAACATGAGTTGGCTAAGAGTTGACGTTGCTGCCCTGTATACCTCTATTCCCCACACTCTCGGGATAACAGCGGTCCATTTCTTTCTTGACCTTTTGGCCGATTACAATGACGAGACCAAGGATTTTATATTGAGATCTATAAAGTTTCTATTGGAACACAATTATTTTTCTTTTGAGGGGGTTTACTACCTCCAGAAGAGGGGTACAGCTATGGGAGCAAAATTTGCCCCATCATATGCCAATCTGTTTATGGGTTGGCTTGAATATACCTTTCTTTTGGGGGATAGCAACCCCTTCGCCTCAGGAATCAAATTTTATAAGAGATACATAGGCAATCTCATTTACAGCAGTACATTTGATCAGAGAGAGGCGAGGAACTTTGTAGATTTTCTCAATACTTGTGTACCTGAAATTAATTTTACCTTTGAATGGCATGAAACCGAGATTAGCTTCTTGGATATCAAATTGATGTTTGACTTTCAACACAAAAGAGTGGACACATGTCTTTATCGGAAAGCCATTACAGCTAACTCCTTATTACATGCCTCGAGTGCACACCCAAAACACGTATTTTGTGGCATTGTAAAAGGCCAGTTTCTTCTAAGTAGACGTATTACTTCAAGAGATGTTGCATTCGTGGCAGAATCTAAGGACTTGGCGAATAGATTTAGACAGAGAGGATATCCTAATTATTTAATAAACAATGACATAGAGGAGGTTAAACAACAGGAACGGGTAAACCTTTTAAGTAGAGTAAAAAAGAATAAAGAACAGAACAGAGAAATATGTAAGAAACGTATTTTTGTTACCAAATATTTTTCATAATATTATGAGGTGTGTAAAATTATCAAGAAATATTTGCCCATTTTGTATGGTGATGATCTACTGAAAGATAGCATTAAACAGGGAATTTAACTCTTGGCAATATGATTTCCCCTAGCCAATTGAGAGCCCCTAGGAGTAATAGCTCTTGGCTTACTCACAATGGTAACTATAGATGTGGTAAAAACTGCAAAGCATGTGAACACATCAAAGTGGGTCCGAATTTCATGTCATACTCGACAGGTCAGAGCTTTGATACGAAGGGTTGCATTAAATGCTTTTCGACATTTGTGGTATATCTTATTGAATGCTCGGTTCATTACAAACAATACATCGGGATGACCACTCGAGATGTCCGCACTAGGATATGTGAGCATCTTGGATACATCTCAAATGTCAGAAGATGCTCAGAACTGGCACGTCACTTTATAGATGATCACAAAGGATGCGTGTCTACTGTAAAATGGAATGCCATAGAACTTATTAAAAGCCCACCCAGAGGTGGAGATAAGTGGTCTTTTCTAGCTAGGCAGGAGGTATATTGGATCAATAAATTGGGTACCCTGATTCCAGCAGGTTTTAATTCAGCAAATTATATCATTAACTTTTGGGAATAATTAAGTTTTAGTTCACCTAGTTCCAGTCCTCTATGACCTCATAGAATTTATTGGGGGTACAACTTAGATAGACCTTTCTATGGTTTACATCTTCCACTTCATTACAGTTTGATCATAGTTTAGCTATGGATCTTTATAATCAAGGTTTGAAAAATGAACATTAATATGTCATCTCTAACCTAATTGTATTATACTCATCCATGTTCACATTGTTAGAAGTATTAGTATGGACATCCTTTTCAGTACTCAGTATACCTATTTTAAGCGCAAGTGTAATTGGTCTAGGTAATAAACTGGATAATAGCTTGTGGATATAACTATGTTTAAATTATATGGATGTGATGACTCGAATTTAAGTCACAACTTTTTGAATGTTCTTTTTATCACTGTCTTACAACTGTATGTATTTTGATATCTGGCTGATATGTATATAGTTATAATAAAGAAAACCAGGTTCCGTAAGGAGAAAGGGAGAACCGGAGACTTGAGGCTTGAAAAACTGGTATTTATTCAGCAACAGTTGCCAGATACATAGGTGAGTAACTCAAAGATCACCTGCCGCGTTTCGAGCATGCGCACATGCGCTTCATCAGAGGCTAAAGATCACAGGTAATACTATGCCCTATATACAGATAGCCAGCCAATGGGCTCATAGTAAGATCCCACACTACAGGCCAATTAGGTTAGCTGGTAATAAACAGCACCAGTAATGCTAATCATAAAAATATTTGTACAGGGCAAAATATTATACAAACTTATCATACATAACAGACAAAGGGAAAAGGATGAACTCCTATGTCATAAGAAAATTAATTAACATGATATAGAAATGGAAAAGTAAAAATGAAGGACATTAACTAGTATAAAAAATAATAAATAAATAAAAAATAAAAAATAAAACACAAATAACTTATATGATAAAAATTATATATAATCATTAACATTGGTTAATAAGGAGAACAAAACAAAAACTGAATGAATAATGATACTATACTACTTTAAGCTTTTAACTTGTTACTGGAACATGGTTATTAATCAGAATGCTAGAATATTATAACCATTGATTATATGGTATTATTCTACAAATAAGTCTACATCCATTCTTTTGTTAATACCTTCAGGTACCCTTGTGTGCAATTTAACTATCCAAAAAATCTCCTTCTTTCAAAGGTTTTTCTCTCTATCGCCCCCTCTAGGATGCAATTTGATTTTATCAATCCCTATCCAAGAAAAATACTTAGAGCCTAAACCATGTAGTCTAAAATGTTTTGCTACAGGAGTTTTAGGTTCTTTATCGTCAAGGGACCGTAAGTGTTCGCGAATTCTATCTTTTAAGGGACGAGTTGTAATCCCAACATACTGCTGGGAGCAGTAGAGACAATTGACCAAATAGATGACAAATTGAGAAGTGCAATCAATTCTATCCCTTATATTGAAAGATTGGTGTGTGACGCTGGAAGTAAATGTGTCTGTAACTGTAATACATGTACATGCTTTACAAGGAACATGGCCACACTTAAAGCATCCCAATTTGGGACTGAGCCAGTTTGATTGTGTTACCTGAAGTGTAGGTTTGCCTGCTAAATTTTTTCTGGTTAGATCTCCTATAGTGGGGGCTTTTCTGGCTATGCATTTTACTCCCTTTGTTATCACTTTAAGTAGGGCATCATCTCCCTTTAATATAGTCAAGTTTTTCTTGACTACATTGCAGATCTGCTGATATTGTCTGCTAAACTGTGTTATAAATAGGGTAGATTGGCTATGAGGGTCTGTGTTACCCTTATTGTGAAAGACTGTATTCTTTTTTATGGGTGTGAAAAGTTCCTGTCTATCCATTTGGGCAACCTGTAATTCTAATTTTTTAAGGCTGGCTCTATGATAGCCTCTTTGCACTAATCTACTGGTCAATTCTCTAACAAGATTCCTAAGTCTGCTGGACATCTACGTATAGCACTTACTTAAATGAACTGAACCACTACCTCAGGATTCTTGCACAACTCGGCACACTTTAGAGCCGTTGGAACTTTCCAAGAACTTTCTAATCACATCACTAGCTGACAGCATACGTGTTTTGCTTTGCAGTTTCATATGTTTTTGTTGTTCTGTTTATTGTTATTTATTTCCAGATAATTGCATTTAGGGCAGGCTTGCATACTTACTTGTACTCACATTGTGTACTTAGGATTTAGTACAGTTTCCATAATGACTACTATATCGATACCCACAGGGGTTATAGATGTAAACAAAAGAAAACGCATTATGGAAACAGCACTAAAAGGTAATAACCCATTGAGTGATCTCATTAAGGAGGATGATATCACTAATGTTTTTTCAAATCTGGAACAACTCAGGTTTAAAGAAACCAACTTATGGTGGGATATTGAATTCTTGGAACTCTATATTTCTGAAAATAGAGTTCCAAGAGGATTGCGGATGAAAAAATATCCATCTTTTGCTCTCAATAATCAAAAATTTATGGAAGAATGGAATGAGAGTTTGACCAATTGCTCCATAATATTAATGAAACAATTATTGAGACACAAAAAAGAGCTTTTGATCTCATTAATTGGGATCATCTATTTTGTTCCTTAGCAACTTTTGGTTTTAAGGGTAACTTCTTAACAATGATCCATACAATTTACCAAAACCCAATTTCTAATCTATTAATAAACTCTGAACCTTCTCCAGATATTATTCTAGGTAAAGGCACACGACAGGGCTGCCCGCTCTCACCCCTTTTGTTTAACTTGGCGTTAGAGCCTTTTGCAGTGAAATTAAGGCAAGATTTACCAGGGATAATGATTGGTAAAAGTAAAACCCTGCTTACTCTATATGCGGATGATTTACTTCTATTCATGAATGAATCAGATCTATCCATACAACACTTTTTGACCCTAGCTAAACAATTCGGGTCCTTTGCGGGCTATAGGATCAACCCAGAAAAATCTGAAATTCTATGGTTTACTCAAAATGACACCCCACCGGGTAGATATCCCTTTAAACTGGTAGACTCTATAAATTACCTAGGGATCAAAATTCATAAAGACCCCAACGCATGGTATGATTTGAATTTCACACCTTATTTTTCCAAATATAAACAAGAGTTGGACAGGTGGATGTCGCTTCCAATTTCGCTATCTGCGCGAGTTGCCATGATTAAGACTCTTTTTTTTCCTCAGCTTCTTTACTTACTTCAAAACTTGCCGCTTCTGATTAAAAGTAAAGATGTGACCTTATTTAACAATCTCACAGCAGGGTTCTTATGGAACCAAAAACGCAGACGGATATCCGCACAAAATCTAACTTTACATACAAACATGGGAGGCCTGGCGCTTCCAAATCTTAAATACTATAACTTAGCTATATTAAGTAAACACATTTTAGACTGGATCACGGAAAAAGAGTATTCAACCAATCTACACCTGGAAATGGAAATTGTGACTCCATTCATACTGAGAGCCCTGATTCATCTGGATAAGAGGGAGCTACCTAAACGGCTGGTTAAGATAAGGACTCTGTTGAACCCTATCCTGGCCTGGCATAAGCTGTGTGATGAGCTAAAAATTAATTGGAAATCCTCTAAATATCTGCCCATTCGAGGTAACCCTAAATTTCCAGCTGGAATTTCTTCCAGGATTTTTAAAGTATGGTTCAATAAAGGATTACAGGATGTGATCCAAATTAGGGATAATAGGCTAGATATAGCTAAGTCATTCTTAGATCTTCAGAGTGAATTTGGGATCCATAAACATAGTTTTTATGCATACTTGCAATTGAGACATATGTATGAAGAACTGTGGCAGGATAATAAAACTGACTGGAAGTTTGGAGATATTAATATAATAATCAATATTTACAGACAAGGTATTAGGTCTATTTCTCTTTTGTATAATCTACTGATTCAGAAAGCCGGCCAGGCCCGTCTTGAAGTTTTAGTCGAGAAATGGAAAACATACTTTCCCCAGCTTACTTCGGTAGAAATTGAGGACAGTTTCAAAAGAATAGGGAAAATTACTAGTATAATATCCTGGAGAGAATCACACTGCAAACTTCTCAACTTGATATACGTTACCCCCGCACATCTTAAAAAATGGTATCCTCTTGACAATAATGTTTGTTTGAAATGTGGTAATTTGAATGCAGATATTATGCACTGCTTCTGGAATTGCCCGATAATTTATCAGTTTTGGAATAAGATAAATTTCTGGTTATCTCTCAGTTTAGAAGTCCCATATAAGATAGGCCCATTAGAGGTCTTCTTCCTGTGTAAACCTTCGGAAAATAAGTATTACAAGACAATTAACACAATTATACTGGCTGCTCGTAATACAATTTTATTAAACTGGAAATCTAATAGATTTATATCTTTTCAAAAATATAAATCGGTGGTGGCCAATACAATTATTATAGAACAATACTCCAGTGATTTATTTATAGAAGGGAATTTGGAGAAATATCTTCAAAAATGGCTGGGTATAATAAAATCCTATCCCCCCCCAATCCAAGATCAATTAATTTCTGGTATAAAGAAAACAACTTTTTTTGACACCCTGGTGCAGTTAGGCAGCTTACCATCTGAATGGGCGTAAACTTGCCACCCTAGAATGTGGCAAATCATAACATACTCTGAAATGTGGAATGAGGATGGGGGTGGGAGATTTGGAGGGATTCTTTCTTCTTCCCCTTTTTTTTTTTTTTTTTTTTATCTTGTTTTGTTTTATTTAGTTTGATTTGGGGGGGCTGTTAAACATAAGAATAAAAATACACCAACATCAATCTAATGCCAATGCAAAACTGGAAATAAGAGAAGGGAGGAGAGAGAAAAGGAGAAAATTGCTAGGCAAAGTACAATCATATATCCAGATAATTAAGCTGATACAAATAGGTATATATATATATTTATTTTTTTTTTTTTTTTGTGCTATTTGATATAGTACTGTATTTGTTAAGTTTTGTTTCGAATTACCCTGCGCAGTAAGATTAATATGTGCATGTAACACAATTCTTTTCTGTTATAGTTAATGTCTGGATAATTTGTTGGTTTATAAATAAATAATAAAAAAAAAAAAAAAGAGACACAAAAAAGAGGAGAGAGATATAATTTTGGTGGAAATTAACAAGGTTACTGAGGTTTTGCAACCCTTTGTTACAACACAAAAATTTATTGATTACACTTCACAACTTAATGAGACTATAGATAAATTAGATTCAACTCTTTCTAACCGTAAAGTACAGAACTATCATAGAGATGTGGATTATGAATTAAATATAGTGTATTCCTGGCAGCAACATAAACCTAATAAACGTAATTGGTCCACTAACAAGACCAGTTCTAAGACTACTAATAAAAGTAAAAACAACAAAAAAGGTGACAAAAGTAAGAATAGCACCGGCAGACATGTTACAGGATGACCCTGTCATAGAGATATCTGAGTCACAACAGGGAGGATTGGAACCCAGTACTAGTAGGAAAGAATTAAAGACATTAGTAAAACAACCTACACAAACCAGCACCCCTAAAAAAACTGAAGGTACCTTTCGGTACCCCAGCAGGGTCAGGAAAACTGCAAAGAAATAGCTGTTATCAACCTCTCTGATGTTATATTATCCAAAGTAGAAATTGACTTACTAAATAAAGGTCTGACATATGCACCAGCTCACAATTTTGATTTAATTAATACATTAATTGATGTTAACAAATTTGTTCGGAAGTTAGTTCTGAAAAAACACTTTTTGCATCACGATGTAGACACACCAACTGAGGATACACCCCCCTCCACTTGTCAATCGGTCGGTTTGAAATATACTGACCTAACACAACTCACCTACTTAATTTCACTTGAACAAGAATCAATTAGACAAACCCAATCACTTATAAACACCAATACCTCATTTTCTTATAAAAACACTACCTATTTCTATCCAATACACTCGAGACATTATCTACTGGATCTATATCAGAGAGTAGTTGAGAAAGAACTTACTGACATTTTCAGAACAATTGAAAGTAATTTTCCTTTGAGACCACATGATAACATGACAAATTCACAAAGACTAGCATTAGCCATATTACAGAAGAATGATAAAATTGTTATTACCCAAGCTGATAAGGGTGGGGCAGTCGTTGTTTTAAATAAGAGTGATTATATCACTGAGATTAATTCACAGTTAAGTGACAGTTCCCTATACACCAAACTTACCTTTAATCCTACGCTCTCCTTTAAGAACAAACTTTCCCACCTTCTTGATTCAGCGGTAGAAGACAATTTTATGGATAAAGATCTAGCTTCCTATATTTTTGTCTCAGAGCCTAGCACCCCTTATTTTCACATAGTGCCCAAAATACATAAACAGTTAACTAAACCACCAGGATGACCCATTGTGGCCAGTAATGGGTCACTATGCGAGAAATTAGGTAGCTGGTTGGATCATATATTACAACCCACTATGCTATCCCTACCAGGTTAGGGACAGTACACCTCTTATAACCCAATTAAAGGACATTGTTTGGAAAGATACTTATAATTGGGCCACTATAGATGTGACGGCGTTGTATTTCAACATTCCCCACACGTTGGGACTGGAAGCTATTAACGTTATGCTACATCGACATTCCAACTATAGTGACCAATTCATTTCCTTCATTGTCCAAGTTACAGAATTCTTACTAAAACATAATTTCTTTATGTTCCAAGGGGAGTACTATCTGCAGAGATGCGGTATGGCAATGGGGGCGAAATTCGCCCCGGCCTACGCCAACATCTATATGGGCTGGTTAGAGCTCAACCACATCTTTGCAGATAGTTTCCCCTTTTCTAAGAATGTTATTTTATACGGGCGCTTCATTGACGATATAATCATCATCTGGGATACTCAGGACAACAATACTGTTGACACCTTTATCAACTTTATGAATGATAACCAATACAATTTGTCCTTTACGGCCCAGCGTAGCCCCATTAGGATAAACTTTCTGGACCTACTAATTGAAGTGGATCAAGACAAAATCCTCACTTCTACCTATCGCAAACCACTAGCCCGCAACACCATACTACAAGCAGATTCATGTCACATCTCCCACTTAAAAAGAGGGATTCCGAAAGCACAATACTTAAGGTTACGCAGGAATTGCTCAGATGTTATTAAATTTAACCTCCAAGCCCAAGAATTGACCAGTAGATTAGTGCAAACTTTTCACACCCATAAAAAAGAATACAGTCTTTCACAATAAGGGTAACACAGACCCTCATAGCCAATCTACCCTATTTATAACACAGTTTAGCAGACAATACCAGCAGATCTGCAATGTAGTCAAGAAAAACTTGACTATATTAAAGGGAGATGATGCCCTACTTGAAGTGATAACAAAGGGAGTAAAATGCATAGCCAGAAAAGCCCCCACTATAGGAGATCTAACCAGAAAAAATTTAGCAGGCAAACCTACACTTCAGGTAACACAATCAAACTGGCTCAGTCCCAAATTGGGATGCTTTAAGTGTGGCCATATTCCTTGTAAAGCATGTACGTGTATTATAGTTACAGACACATTTACTTCCAGCGTCACACACCAATCTTTCAATATAAGGGATAGAATTGATTGCACTTCTCAATTTGTCATATATTTGGTCAATTGTCTCTACTGCTCCCAGCAGTATGTTGGGATTACAACTCGTCCCTTAAAAGATAGAATTCGCGAACACTTACGGTCCCTTGACGATAACCTAAAACTCCTGTAGCAAAACATTTTAGACTACATGGTTTAGGCTCTAAGTATTTTTCTTGGATAGGGATTGATAAAATCAAATTGCATCCTAGAGGGGACGATAGAGAGAAAAACCTTCGAAAGAAGGAGATTTTTTTGGATAGTTAAATTGCACACAAGGGTACCTAAAGGTATTAACAAAAGAATGGATGTAGACTTATTTGTAGAATAATAACATATAATCAATGGTTATAATATTCTAGCATTCTGATTAATAACCATGTTCCAGTAACAAGTTAAAAGCTTAAAGTAGTATAGTATCATTATTCATTCAGTTTTTGTTTTGTTCTCCTTATTAACCAATGTTAATGATTATATATACTTTTTATCATATAAGTTATTTGGTTTTTATTTTTTATTTATTTATTATTTTTTATACTAGGGAATGTCCTTCATTTTTACTTTTCCATTTCTATATCATGTTAATTAATTTTCTTATGACATAGGAGTTCGTCCTTTTCCCTTTGTCTGTTATGTATGATAAGTTTGTATAATCTTTTGCCCTGTACAAATATTTTTATGATTAGCATTACTGGTGCTGTTTATTACCAGCTAACCTAATTGGCCTGTAGTGTGGGATCTTACTATGAGCCCATTGGCTGGCTATCTGTATATAGGGCATGTATTACCTGTGATCTTTAGCCTCTGATGAAGCGCATGTGCGCATGCGCGAAACGCGCCAGGTGATCTTTGAGTTACTCACCTATGTATCTGGCAACTGTTGCTAAATAAATACCAGTTTTTCAAGCCTCAAGTCTCCGGTTCTCCCTTTCTCCTTACGGAACCTGGTTTTCTGCATACAGCAGATTGGATACCGCTTTTGGTCTACTGGAGACTTTTGCCCTTTTACCCGCTTCAACTGTAGCTTACGGGCTCTCCTGCTGACTTCATCTCCCAGCGTCTACCAACAGCGCTGTCGCTCTGACGTCAGAGCGTTCCAGTACCACGTGACGGTGGTTGGAACAGCGTGCTGTGTCCATTTCCTGCCGACGAGGACCGAGGGTATCTGCCTATCGGGACGCGCCGGTGAATGTTGGATGCGACTGGCTTTCACCTAGATCACCAGGTACTACAGGAGTCTTACAACATTGTCAAGCGGGACTCAGCTAAGTATTATTACCTTACTTGTACCACAACTTGGCTAACTTTTTCACTACTCTGGAACTTTATACTCATTTGATTTGTTCGTGTTCCAGTTGTGGACTGTTTCTAACAAGATTCCTAAGTCTGCTGGACATCTACGTATAGCACTTACTTAAATGAACTGAACCACTACCTCAGGATTCTTGCACAACTCGGCACACTTTAGAGTCGTTGGAACTTTCCAAGAACTTTCTAATCACATCACTAGCTGACAGCATACGTGTTTTGCTTTGCAGTTTCATGTGTTTTTGTTGTTCTGTATATAGTTATAATAGCTGTAACTGATTAAGTGGATTAAGGTGGTAATAGAGCATTTATTGTATAAAAAAGGGTTAATTCACCTATGAGAAACAGTTCTGTAAATAAGAATTGAAGGGAGGGGTGTTTTTTTTACCCTGTGTCTAATTACGAGTAGCAAATGTATTAGGTGTGTGTGTTTTTAATTACCAATCACATGAGAGTTGGTCCTTTAAATTTGTGTAGCATTTAACATTACATAGAGTCTATGATTACGGCAAATTAATGCTGAAACGCGTAAGACTGTGATCTTACTTGCTACCGTAGCATATTTTGGATTCTGCTCTGCTGTGTATATTTTTATCTTTTTGTATCTAATAAATTGGACATTTTATTTTTCAACATGTTTTGAGGGTCTTCGTTCTCTTGGAAATTTGTCTATTTACGTAATAATGGAGGAGTGGGAAGCTCCTTCTTTCCTATCTTAAACGACCCTACCTTGTCTTCAATACAGATCCCTTGGCCTAAACAGTCACAGTCACAGTTTGGTTCCAGCCGCAGGAGTTCAAAGTGGCAAGAGAGAAAGAGGAGCGGCTACAATGTTGCAATCAATTACAGAAAGCATAGACGAGGTCAGAAGCTGCGGAACCTTGACGTCATCCGGAGGTGCCAGGTACATGAGCTGCAGCAGTAGCGGGAGCAGAGGAGGCTCCTAAAGTGTTACAACCTGGCCTAGTGCTAAATGTCGGTGGATGGAGGTAAAGAAGGGCCAAGGAAGTGGTTGTATCATGGCCCTCTACTGATCCGGACAGAATTTTAGCTTATCCTCAGAGTGGTAAGGTCAATGTATGGACTGACAGCTGAATAACAGACTCGTACAAATGTTTGCTATGTGCCACTAATCCACAGTTCCTTTGTTTCCCGTGGCATTGGTTCTATACATATTTACGGAGGACTGTAATCTTAAAGTTTGGCTAAGTTAATACATATATAAGAGTGACTTTGAAACCTAGTGCTGTATCGATATATTTTTTAAAGCCACACTCTTATTCAGTGCAGCGGCCAGGGCAAGTGCTGCCCCCCCAAATTTGCCGCCCTAGGCACAGGCCTTATCGGTCTATGTATTAATACGCCCCTGATCTGCCCCATACCCTGTTAAAACCACACCCCTAGCAGAGCCCTATCTAGTAAATGCACAGGAGGGAGGGAAATGTCATCAGGACATACATGCACAATACCTCTAATCTCCACACATCTGATTATTATAATAAAAATGTAAAAAAAAAAAACTCTGATGCACAATTGTTTTTATTTTTTATTTTTAATCCAGTTTAAACAACATAAAACAAACTATAGATGAGCATTTAGCAGTTTTGTTCACTGCTGAATGAGGAGCTAAGAGACTGCCAGGCAGCAGCATTATTATTATTATCAGTGTATAAAGCATAGGATTCTCACCCAGGCACCATTATACCATACCCAGAATGCAGCATAAAGAGGCTCAGTGAAGGTGACAGTGTGTAAATGTCTTATTGGGTTATACAGCTCATAAAAGGTCAGACGCCCAGCCTTATAATCCAGCAGTATTCCTACTGTGTCACATGATAGAGGGGATGTAATGAGGTGTCTATTGAGTTATGTCTCATGTAAAGATTATTATAACTATACAAACACCAGGACTTGTTACTATTTCCTATCCCAGACTGATGTTTTCTCCTCTCCATACTGGTATAGCACACCCCTATACTCCAGAACCCTAATATACTGGTCTGTACTTCCCAGTAATGTCGTCCTGAGGAAAAGCTTAATACTGGAGTATAATCTGCAAATCTCTCTGGTTTTACTGGTTGCTGCTGGTTTATAAATGACCAGGAAGCAGTTTTCAGGTCATCTGATACAATAACATTATTATGAGCTGTGTTTATATTTAGTAATATGTCTGATGTCACCTGCACATAGATCTACATCAGTCACAATATCAGCTAAACCTCTGTATAAGGTCACTGAGATCAGACCCTCATCTAAATCCCCCCCAGCAGGGACCTGTTTATCACCTCTCTGTGTAACCTCATTATCTCCCTTCTCAGCACCACAAAAGTCATCTCTATGGGGGATATTTATCAAGCCATCAACCGCAAATACACCGGAATTCCGCAGTGTAATTGTGGCAAGCTTGATCTGACCTAGTTATCAAAGCCTACAGACCGGCAAAAGTTGAAATTTGTGACATAACATACGATCCGCCAGTCTCAATCCAACACAGTTCGATGCTTACGTCATTACAGATGTTCCGAATACACATTCGGCTCTATTTGACAACTTTTCACAGTTATCAAATTTCTAACAGGTACGCTGGCGACTATTCTAGCCAGCGTACCTGGTTTTCAATCCGCCACCCTGGAGGCCGCGGATGCCATAGAAATCAATGGGAGTCTGAAAGCAGAGAAAGCTTATGTTCGATGCTACCAGATATCCCATTGAATTATGTTAGAAAACAAGTTATGTTTACACCTAACACCCTAACATAAGCCCCGAGTCTAAACACCCCTAATCTGCCGCCCCGACATCGCCGCCACCTACATAATGCAATTAACCCCTATTCCGCCACTCCCCGACCCCGCCGCAACTTTAATAACGTTATTAACTCCTGTGCCGCCGATCCCGGACCCCGCAGCCACTAAATAAACGTATTAACCCCTAAACCTCTGGCCTCCCACATCACTACCACTAACTAAATCTATTAACCCCTAAACCGCTAGCCCCCCACATCGCCATAAACTAAATTAAGCTATTAACCCCTAAACCTAACAACCCGCTAACTTTACAGTAAAATTACAACATCCCTATCTTAAAATAAATTTAAACTTACCTGTAGAATTAAAATAAATTAATTTTGAACTATTAATTAGCCTACCCTAACTATTATACTAAAATTACATTAAACTACCAATTAAATTAACTAAATTACAAATTAAAAAACCCTAACCCTACTCAAATTATTTAAATCTATTAAACATTATTAAAAATTACTAAATTACAAAACAAATAAACGCTAAGTTACAAAAAATAAAAAACACTAAATTACGGAAAAGAAAATCCACATTATCAAAAATTTAAAACAATTACACCTAATCTAATAGCCCTATGAAAATAAAAAAAGCCCCCCCCCCAAATAAAAAAAAACGTAGCCTACAGTAAACTACCAATGGCCCTTAAAAGGGCCTTTAGCGGGGCATTGCCCCAAATAAATCAGCTCTTTTACCTGTAAAAAAAAAAATTCAAACACCCCCAACAGTAAAACCCACCACCCAACCCCCACAAATAAAAACCCTATCTAAAAATCCTAAACTCCCCATTGCCCTGAAAAGGGCATTTGTATGGGCAATGCCCTTAAAAGAGCATTTAGCTCTTTTACCTGCCCAGACCCTAATCTAAAAATAAAACCCACCCAAAAAAAACTTAAATAAACCTAACACTAACCCCCGACGATCCACTTACAGTTATTGAAGTCCCACTTGAAGGATCCAGCCGGCATGTGCAAATGTGGTATACATGATACATTGCACTGCATGTGAAATGGGATGCTATATTGGAGAAACAAGCCAAAAACTGCACCTTCGAATGAACTTGCACAGACACTCAATCAAAAACCACTGTGAAACAAAATACTGCACCCCTGTTGGTCACCATTTCACCCAACCTGACCACTCCATCCAAAACCTCAAAATCAAAATTCTCAGAGGCAACTTCAAAAACACCATGGAAAGAAAAACCTTTGAAATGAAAATGATAATGGACTTCAACCTGTTTAATTCTGGACTAAATGTGGACTCTGGATTCTTAACACATTATCAAAATTTTTTGTAATGTACTTTCATTTAGTCAATTACATTGTATATTCCACATTCTTTATACATAGGTACACAGGTAAGCCTATGTCCACACTTTTGTCTTTTTTTAACTTTTGTATTCCCCCTGTATATACAATTTCACATCTTTATAGATATTGATTCAATGTTGATATATAACTTTATGTCAGTATATGCTCTATGTAAAGCTATATATTTCCCCTGTCTGTTCTCCTACACTGGACACTGTCTGCCTGTTACCTAAGCCCCCCTCATGATTTTTAAGACACCTCCTCCTCTCCCTGCACTGTCTTCTTAGCTATTCTGTGTTTTAAGATACAATCTGTAAATGCCATTGAATTGGTTAGTATTGCTTCAGACTTGATAAAGGAAGGAACTCAAATCAGTGCAATTTCTACAGGGCAACTATCGATTTTATAACCCCAAATTTGTGTAACACTGGTAACTAAATCTAAGAATCACAGAGGATTTAACTCAGGAAAGAAGGTAAATTACTTAGCCAAATTCTCTAAAGTGAGTTTTCTCTCTGTCCAAAATAAGCCATTTTCAGCAGGAGAAAGATTAGAAACTAATTTGGTTTTCAAATTTAAAACACAATTCAGTAGGGTGTGGTCTGTCATATGCCTGTCAAAGGCTATATGGGAGTACCCTTAAAGGCACATTAAACACCTTTTATATTTGTTAATTAGAAGTAGACATGTGCGTTTCGGACAAATTCGGCCGAATTTCTGGCCGATTCGGTGTTTTGGATGCATCCTAGTTTCCGAATCGGCACATCCCAAAAAAGTCTGAAAAATTCCAAAAATTAATACATTTGTTTCCGAATTTCCGGATCCATTATTCATATTCAGAATTTTTCATTGTTCCTAAACCGCAGTTCCCCGACACTAACTCTAAGTCTATAATAAAGGTATTAACCCCTAAACCAGCGTTCACCAACATTGCCGACACTAACTAAACCTATTAACCCCTAAACCGCCGTCCCGAAACATCGCCGACGTGAACTAAACTGCACCCCCCCACATCGCCAACACTAACTGAACCTATTAACCCCTAAACCGCCGTTCCGAAACATCGCCGACACAACCTAAAACTATTTACCCCTAAATCGCAACCCCCCACATCGCCGCCACTAAATAAAGCTATTAACCCCTAAACCGCACCCCCAGCTTGCCAACACTAACTAAACCCATTAACCCCTAAACCGCCGTTTCAAATCATCGCCGACACTAACTAAACCTATTAACCCTTAAACCGCACCCCTCACATCACCAACACTAACTAAATCTATTAACTCCTAAACCCCCGGCCCCCACATCGCAACAACCTAAATTAAACTATATTAACCACTAACCCTAAATTTGCCGACATTAGTTAGTGTCGGCGATGTTGAGGAACTGCGGTTTAGGGGTTAATAGGTTTAGTTAGTGTTGCCGATGTTTGGGAACAGCGCTTTAGGGGTTAACCGGTTTAGGTAGAGTTGGCGATGTGGAGGGGGTGCGGTTTAAGGGTTAATAGTTTTAGTTAGTGTCGGGGAATGGCGGTTTAGGAGTTAATACTCTATTTAGTGATTTATTTAGTGTTGGCGATGTTTGTGAATGGCAATTTAGGGGTTAATAAATTTAGGTAGTGTTGGTGATCTGGGGGGTGTGGTTTAGGGGTTAATAGGTTTAGTTTGTGTCGGGGAACTGCGGTTTCGGGGTTAATAACTTTATTTAGTTAGTGTCGGCGATGTGTGGGGCAGCGGTTAAGGGGTTAATAGGTTTAGATAGTGTTAGTGATGTGGGGGGACGGCAATTTAGGGGTTAATAGCTTTATTTAGTGGCGGTGTGGGTGGCGGCGGTTAAGCATAATTTTGTTTCTGCAATCACCGGAACGTTAGTTAGAAATAACGATTCTGTCCGTAATAAAGATTCGATCCAACATTAATAATAATTCGGTAACTGTTTTGAATGCATCCGAATTTCAAAATTCAAAACTACACGAATAAATCCTGAAACCGAATTACCGACACATACCGAATTATTACGAATGTCTCTAACCAATTTTTTTTATGACCCAAATCAAAACGA
This sequence comes from Bombina bombina, assembly GCF_027579735.1. Classification (NCBI taxonomy): domain Eukaryota; kingdom Metazoa; phylum Chordata; class Amphibia; order Anura; family Bombinatoridae; genus Bombina; species Bombina bombina. The sequence goes on along the minus strand of NC_069505.1, from coordinate 593,420,676 downwards.
AACGCAGCGAACCAAATTTTTCGATCGCGCACAAGTCTAATTTGAATTTTTTTATGAATAAAACAAAGATTAATTTGCTTATTAAAGATAAAATAAATCTCACTTTCATATGCATATTTATTTTTGCTTTACAAATTGGCTTCTAAACCCTTTCCTGTATTACACAGTGATTGTTGCCATATTGTAACATACGTTACTCTCTGACTATGAGTCACATGACCTGTAATCAGAAGAATTATCTCTACTGCTTCTATGAAGCTTAGTGTGGGTAGCATTAAAGGGTAGTTTGGGGCATTTTGTTCTAGGTTTAGCACAGACTAGAAAGTGTTTGTTAACTCTTGCACCCACTGAATTAAACAGGCGTGTCTGGAGTACCTAGACTGTGACAAAAGGTTAAGGTGGAAAGTGTCTGTTAACCCTTTCTGTGCCAAACAAGAGACTGGTGCAGGGTAAGTTAACCCTGGTTGTCACATGCATGCTCTGTCTAAGTCAGGAAAGATTAGTTTTGACTTTAGTGCCCCTTTAAATAGAATTGGAAAGAGCATACAATTTTAAACAACGTTCCAACTTATATCTATTATCAATTTGATTAGTTTTCTCTGTATCCTTTGTTAAAGAGTAATCCTACGTGAGCTCAGGAGCGTGCATGAGTCTGTAGCCACCTGGCTGTAGTGTTGGCTACAATGTTGTACATAGTTACAAACACTGTTGCCATAGACTGCTATAAGTGAATATGAATAAGCTGCAATGTGCTATTTTATCAATACATAGTAAGGTTTGTGAGAAGGAAGCACAATTAATCTGCACCTGAATGGATTTAAATCCCTACTCCAGCCCTGTGACAGAGAGGAATCTCATATAGTTTACAAATTGCTTCCGTTATCTTTTCATTTATCTTTTTGTCTTTAAAGGGACAGGAAAGTCAACATTTAACTTGTATGATTCAGACAGAGCACGTTATTTTAAAACGTCTTAATTTTACTTCTATTTTCAAATGTATGTTGTTCTCTTGCTATCCTTTGTTGAAAAATATTTATCTATCCTACACTACTGGGAGGTAGCTGGTGATTGTTGGCTATAAACGTCTCTCTTGTCACTGGTTCACTCAATGTGCTCAACTAGCTCCCAGTGATAATTTTAACTATGTGTTTAATCCCTTTGAAAACTGCTATCATTTTTAAGACACTTTTTTCTATAGATAAAAGTCACTCATCATCTCCCACAGGGGGGGAGCTACCATTAGTGCAGCGGCACTAGGGCCCAAGTGCTTGGTGGGGCACAGCAGTAACGCTATACAAAGATAAGTGCAGACTGTGTACAAACCTAATGCAGGAGTAGGTTCCTTTCATTAGTGCAGGTTACAGGTCGGTCTATCTATCTATCTATCTATCTATCTATCTATCTATCTAGCTATCTATCTATCTATCTATCTGTCTGTCCTCAAAAGTATTACACAGAGAAGCAGAAATATTACCAATATTGCTTACTATGGGGCTAACTTTGGGGGGAACCCCAAAAAAAAATTGCACCAGGGTCCTTTGTTGAGTAGATTCACTACTGATGTCCCACAAGGTGAGAACCAATCAGCATGGTCCTGTGGTGTCATTTATTGCAGCTGTCATGGAAAAGTAACACTATCAGAGCCAGGGCTGTGCTGCACAGGTTAACCCCTTGCCCACCAGAGAGGGAGCGATACAATAATATATAGGGCAGCAACTGAATGAAAGTTATGTGTGACTTATGACAGATTACTTGTAGGTACTGGCTGTGTCTGTGGCACTTGCTGATCATTATCTCCTATGTAGTATGGCTGCCCTACGCTCTGAGTCATGTGATCTCACTGCTGGCGTTTGTCGTCCTGTATAATGTGACAGTACTAATTGTTATTATTAGTAAGCTGATCATTACCTCCTATGTAGTATGGCTGCCCTACGCTCTGAGTCATGTGATCTGTACTAACTGCTGGCGTTTGTCGTCCTGTATAATGTGACAGTACTAATTGTTATTATTAGTAAGCTGATCATTATCTCCTATGTAGTATGGCTGCCCTACGCTCTGAGTCATGTGATCTGTACTCACTGCTGGCGTTTGTCGTCCTGTATAATGTGACAGTACTAATTGTTATTATTAGTAAGCTAATCATTATCTCCTATGTAGTACGGCTGCCCTACGCTCTGAGTCATGTGATCTGTACTCACTGCTGGCGTTTGTCGTCCTGTATAATGTGACAGTACTAATTGTTATTATTAGTAAGCTGATCATTATCTCCTATGTAGTATGGCTGCCCTACGCTCTGAGTCATGTGATCTGTACTCACTGCTGGCGTTTGTCGTCCTGTATAATGTGACAGTACTAATTGTTATTATTAGTAAGCTAATCATTATCTCCTATGTAGTATGGCTGCCATACGCTCTGAGTCATGTGATCTGTACTCACTGCTGGCGTTTGTCGTCCTGTATAATGTGACAGTACTAATTGTTATTATTAGTAAGCTAATCATTATCTCCTATGTAGTATGGCTGCCCTACGCTCTGAGTCATGTGATCTGTACTCACTGCTGGCGTTTGTCTTCCTGTATAATGTGACAGTACTAATTGTTATTATTAGTAAGCTGATCATTATCTCCTATGTAGTATGGCTGCCCTACGCTCTGAGTCAAGTGATCTGTACTCACTGCTGGCGTTTGTCGTCCTGTATAATGTGACAGTACTAAATGTTATTATTAGTAAGCTGATCATTATCTCCTATGTAGTATGGCTGCCCTACGCTCTGAGTCATGTGATCTGTACTCACTGCTGGCGTTTGTCGTCCTGTATAATGTGACAGTACTAATTGTTATTATTAGTAAGCTGATCATTATCTCCTATGTAGTATGGCTGCCCTACGCTCTGAGTCATGTGATCTGTACTCACTGCTGGCGTTTGTCGTCCTGTATAATGTAACAGTACTAATTGTTATTATTAGTAAGCTGATCATTATCTCCTATGTAGTATGGCTGCCCTACGCTCTGAGTCATGTGATCTGTACTCACTGCTGGCGTTTGTCGTCCTGTATAATGTGACAGTACTAATTGTTATTATTAGTAAGCTAATCATTATCTCCTATGTAGTATGGCTGCCCTACGCTCTGAGTCATGTGATCTGTACTCACTGCTGGCGTTTGTCGTCCTGTATAATGTGACAGTACTAATTGTTATTATTAGTAAGCTGATCATTATCTCCTATGTAGTATGGCTGCCCTACGCTCTGAGTCATGTGATCTGTACTCACTGCTGGCGTTTGTCGTCCTGTATAATGTGACAGTACTAATTGTTATTATTAGTAAGCTGATCATTATCTCCTATGTAGTATGGCTGCCCTACGCTCTGAGTCATGTGATCTGTACTCACTGCTGGCGTTTGTCTTCCTGTATAATGTGACAGTACTAATTGTTATTATTAGTAAGCTGATCATTATCTCCTATGTAGTATGGCTGCCCTACGCTCTGAGTCATGTGATCTGTACTCACTGCTGGTGTTTGTCGTCCTGTATAATGTGACAGTACTAATTGTTATTATTAGTAAGCTGATCATTACCTCCTATGTAGTATGGCTGCCCTACGCTCTGAGTCATGTGATCTGTACTCACTGCTGGCGTTTGTCGTCCTGTATAATGTGACAGTACTAATTGTTATTATTAGTAAGCTGATCATTATCTCCTATGTAGTATGGCTGCCCTACGCTCTGAGTCATGTGATCTGTACTCACTGCTGGCGTTTGTCGTCCTGTATAATGTGACCGTACTAATTGTTATTATTAGTAAGCTGATCATTACCTCCTATGTAGTATGGCTGCCCTACGCTCTGAGTCACGTGATCTGTACTCACTGCTGGCGTTTGTCGTCCTGTATAATGTGACAGTACTAATTGTTATTATTAGTAAGCTGATCATTATCTCCTATTTAGTATGGCTGCCCTACGCTCTGAGTCATGTGATCTGTACTCACTGCTGGCGTTTGTCGTCCTGTATAATGTGACAGTACTAATTGTTATTATTAGTAAGCTGATCATTATCTCCTATGTAGTATGGCTGCCCTACGCTCTGAGTCATGTGATCTGTACTCACTGCTGGCATTTGTCGTCCTGTATAATGTGACCGTACTAATTGTTATTATTAGTAAGCTGATCATTATCTCCTATGTAGTATGGCTGCCCTACGCTCTGAGTCATGTGATCTGTACTCACTGCTGGCGTTTGTCGTCCTGTATAATGTGACCGTACTAATTGTTATTATTAGTAAGCTGATCATTATCTCCTATGTAGTATGGCTGCCCTACGCTCTGAGTCATGTGATCTGTACTCACTGCTGGCGTTTGTCTTCCTGTATAATGTGACAGTACTAATTGTTATTATTAGTAAGCTGATCATTATCTCCTATGTAGTATGGCTGCCCTACGCTCTGAGTCATGTGATCTGTACTCACTGCTGGCGTTTGTCGTCCTGTATAATGTGACAGTACTAATTGTTATTATTAGTAAACTGATCATTATCTCCTATGTAGTATGGCTGCCCTACGCTCTGAGTCATGTGATCTGTACTCACTGCTGGCGTTTGTCGTCCTGTATAATGTGACAGTACTAATTGTTATTATTAGTAAGCTGATCATTATCTCCTATGTAGTATGGCTGCTCTACGCTCTGAGTCATGTGATCTGTACTCACTGCTGGCGTTTGTCGTCCTGTATAATGTGACAGTACTAATTGTTATTATTAGTAAGCTGATCATTATCTCCTATGTAGTATGGCTGCTCTACGCTCTGAGTCATGTGATCTGTACTCACTGCTGGCGTTTGTCGTCCTGTATAATGTGACAGTACTAATTGTTATTATTAGTAAGCTGATCATTACCTCCTATGTAGTATGGCTGCCCTACGCTCTGAGTCATGTGATCTGTACTCACTGCTGGCGTTTGTCGTCCTGTATAATGTGACCGTACTTATTGTTATTATTAGTAAGCTGATCATTACCTCCTATGTAGTATGGCTGCCCTACGCTCTGAGTCACGTGATCTGTACTCACTGCTGGCGTTTGTCGTCCTGTATAATGTGACAGTACTAATTGTTATTATTAGTAAGCTGATCATTTTCTCCTATTTAGTATGGCTGCCCTACGCTCTGAGTCATGTGATCTGTACTCACTGCTGGCGTTTGTCGTCCTGTATAATGTGACAGTACTAATTGTTATTATTAGTAAGCTGATCATTATCTCCTATGTAGTATGGCTGCCCTACGCTCTGAGTCATGTGATCTGTACTCACTGCTGGCGTTTGTCGTCCTGTATAATGTGACCGTACTAATTGTTATTATTAGTAAGCTGATCTTTATCTCCTATGTAGTATGGCTGCCCTACGCTCTGAGTCATGTGATCTGTACTCACTGCTGGCGTTTGTCGTCCTGTATAATGTGAACGTACTAATTGTTATTATTAGTAAGCTGATCATTATCTCCTATGTAGTATGGCTGCCCTACGCTCTGAGTCATGTGATCTGTACTCACTGCTGGCGTTTGTCTTCCTGTATAATGTGACAGTACTAATTGTTATTATTAGTAAGCTGATCATTATCTCCTATGTAGTATGGCTGCCCTACGCTCTGAGTCATGTGATCTGTACTCACTGCTGGCGTTTGTCGTCCTGTATAATGTGACAGTACTAATTGTTATTATTAGTAAGCTGATCATTATCTCCTATGTAGTATGGCTGCCCTACGCTCTGAGTCATGTGATCTGTACTCACTGCTGGCGTTTGTCGTCCTGTATAATGTGACAGTACTAATTGTTATTATTAGTAAGCTGATCATTATCTCCTATGTAGTATGGCTGCTCTACGCTCTGAGTCATGTGATCTGTACTCACTGCTGGCGTTTGTCGTCCTGTATAATGTGACAGTACTAATTGTTATTATTAGTAAGCTGATCATTACCTCCTATGTAGTATGGCTGCCCTACGCTCTGAGTCATGTGATCTGTACTCACTGCTGGCGTTTGTCGTCCTGTATAATGTGACAGTACTAATTGTTATTATTAGTAAGCTGATCATTATCTCCTATGTAGTATGGCTGCCCTACGCTCTGAGTCATGTGATCTGTACTCACTGCTGGCGTTTGTCGTCCTGTATAATGTGACCGTACTAATTGTTATTATTAGTAAGCTGATCATTATCTCCTATGTAGTATGGCTGCCCTGCGCTCTGAGTCATGTGATCTGTACTCACTGCTGGCGTTTGTCGTCCTGTATAATGTGACAGTACTAATTGTTATTATTAGTAAGCTGATCATTATCTCCTATGTAGTATGGCTGCCCTACGCTCTGAGTCATGTGATCTGTACTCACTGCTGGCGTTTGTTGTCCTGTATAATGTGACAGTACTAATTGTTATTATTAGTAAGCTGATCATTATCTCCTATGTAGTATGGCTGCCCTACGCTCTGAGTCATGTGATCTGTACTCACTGCTGGCGTTTGTCGTCCTGTATAATGTGACAGTACTAATTGTTATTATTAGTAAGCTGATCATTATCTCCTATGTAGTATGGCTGCCCTACGCTCTGAGTCATGTGATCTGTACTCACTGCTGGCGTTTGTCGTCCTGTATAATGTGACCGTACTAATTGTTATTATTAGTAAGCTGATCATTATCTCCTATGTAGTATGGCTGCCCTACGCTCTGAGTCATGTGATCTGTACTCACTGCTGGCGTTTGTCTTCCTGTATAATGTGACAGTACTAATTGTTATTATTAGTAAGCTGATCATTATCTCCTATGTAGTATGGCTGCCCTACGCTCTGAGTCATGTGATCTGCACTCACTGCTGGCGTTTGTCGTCCTGTATAATGTGACAGTACTAATTGTTATTATTAGTAAGCTGATCATTATCTCCTATGTAGTAAGGCTGCCCTACGCTCTGAGTCATGTGATCTGTACTCACTGCTGGCGTTTGTCGTCCTGTATAATGTGACAGTACTAATTGTTATTATTAGTAAGCTGATCATTATCTCCTATGTAGTATGGCTGCCCTACGCTCTGAGTCATGTGATCTGTACTCACTGCTGGCGTTTGTCGTCCTGTATAATGTGACAGTACTAATTGTTATTATTAGTAAGCTGATCATTATCTCCTATGTAGTATGGCTGCCCTATGCTCTGAGCCATGTGATCTGTACTCACTGCTGGCGTTTGTCGTCCTGTATAATGTGACAGTACTAATTGTTATTATTAGTAAGCTGATCATTATCTCCTATGTAGTATGGCTGCCCTACGCTCTGAGTCATGTGATCTGTACTCACTGCTGGTGTTTGTCGTCCTGTATAATGTGACAGTACTAATTTTTATTATTAGTAAGCTGATCATTATCTCCTATGTAGTATGGCTGCCCTACGCTCTGAGTCATGTGATCTGTACTCACTGCTGGCGTTTGTCGTCCTGTATAATGTGACATTACTAATTGTTATTATTAGTAAGCTAATCATTATCTCCTATGTAGTATGGCTGCCCTACGCTCTGAGTCATGTGATCTGTACTCACTGCTGGCGTTTGTCGTCCTGTATAATGTGACAGTACTAATTGTTATTATTAGTAAGCTGATCATTATCTCCTATGTAGTATGGCTGCCCTACGCTCTGAGTCATGTGATCTGTACTCACTGCTGGCGTTTGTCGTCCTGTATAATGTGACCGTACTAATTGTTATTATTAGTAAGCTGATCATTATCTCCTATGTAGTATGCCCTACGCTCTGAGTCATGTGATCTGTACTCACTGCTGGCGTTTGTCGTCCTGTATAATGTGACAGTACTACTAATTGTTATTATTAGTAAGCTGATCATTATCTCCTATGTAGTATGGCTGCCCTACGCTCTGAGTCATGTGATCTGTACTCACTGCTGGTGTTTGTCGTCCTGTATAATGTGACAGTACTAAATGTTATTATTAGTAAGCTGATCATTACCTCCTATGTAGTATGGCTGCCCTACGCTCTGAGTCATGTGATCTGTACTCACTGCTGGCGTTTGTCGTCCTGTATAATGTGACAGTACTAATTGTTATTATTAGTAAGCTGATCATTATCTCCTATGTAGTATGGCTGCCCTACGCTCGGAGTCATGTGATCTGTACTCACTGCTGGCGTTTGTCGTCCTGTATAATGTGACAGTACTAATTGTTATTATTAGTAAGCTAATCATTATCTCCTATGTAGTATGGCTGCCCTACGCTCTGAGTCATGTGATCTGTACTCACTGCTGGCGTTTGTCGTCCTGTATAATGTGACAGTACTACTAATTGTTATTATTAGTAAGCTGATCATTATCTCCTATGTAGTATGGCTGCCCTACGCTCTGAGTCATGTGATCTGTACTCACTGCTGGCGTTTGTCTTCCTGTATAATGTGACCGTACTAATTGTTATTATTAGTAAGCTGATCATTATCTCCTATGTAGTATGGCTGCCCTACGCTCTGAGTCATGTGATCTGTACTCACTGCTGGCGTTTGTCGTCCTGTATAATGTGACAGTACTAATTGTTATTATTAGTAAGCTGATCATTATCTCCTATGTAGTATGGCTGCTCTATCTTTTGTTGAAAGTATGGACATAAGGTCAGGAGCATACAAGTATATGGTGCACCATTTAGCGGCCGTTTCACAAGAACGTTATCCATATGCTAGAGCACTAGATGACATCACTCTTCCTACCATGTACTGCTCCAGGGATCTAGCTATGTGTCTCTTTAACAAAGAATATCACGAGAACAAAGCAAATTTGATAGTAGAAGTAAATTAAAAACAATTTTAAAATTGTATTTTCTGTCTGAATCACAAAAGAACAATTTTGGGTTTCATATCCCTTTTAATTTTCTAGTCTAATATCACTGATTTACTTTCTAGTCTGGTTTCACTGATACATAGTGTGATCCGAAAAATGCTGCATCATGTTATATTCTGTAGATAAACAAAGCCTCATGCTGGACTGTGTACAATGAGAACTATACTCTGATAGGCTGTTACCTTACTTTGTAAACTCTGATCTAATTGGCTCAACAAACCTCCATTTACTGCAAAGAACTCTGGGAGTTGTAGTCTGCTGATTTTTTTTCCAGCTTTTTGATGACATCACATAGGTTCACCAATCAGTGCAGAGCTTGTAAAGCAACATACAGCTTATCCTGTTCTGCTACTGAGTCCTGACAGCTGCTGCAGGGTATGAGATGATCTTTTGTGTGTGTTGTATGTCACAGACACATCATGCTGCTGTAATTACTTAAACTAGCACTGTAAAGTATTATCTTGTCCATAGAACATCATTGTACTAACTGCTATGTTTGTCAGTATATGTATGTGCATGTATGTATTTATATGTGTGTGTGCATATATGTATTTATATATGTGTGTGTATTTATGTATTTATATGTGTGTGTGTGTGTGTATATATGTATTTATGTGTGTGTGTGTGTATATATGTATTTATATGTGTGCGTGTGCATGTATGTATTTATATGTGTGTGTGTATATATGTATTTATATGTGTGTGTGCATATATGTATTTATATGTGTGTGTATGTATGTATTCATATGTGTGTGTGCATATATGTATTTATATGTGTGTGTGTGCATATATGTATTTATATGTGTGTATATATGTATTTATATGTGTGTATGCATGTATGTATGTATATGTGTGTGTGCATATATGTATTTATATGTGTGTGCATGTATATATTTATGTGTGTGTGCACATATGTATTTATGTGTGTGTGCATGTATGTATTTATATGTGTGTGTGTGCATATATGTATTTATATGTGTGTGTGTGCACATATGTATTTATATGTGTGTGTATGTGCATATATGTACATGTGTGCATATATATGTGTGTGTGTGTGCGCATATGTATGTGTATATATGTGCATATATGTATGTGTGTGTGCATATATGTATGTGTGTGTGGATATATGTGTGTGTGTGTGTGCATATATGTATTTTTATGTGTAAATATATATGTATGTGTGTGTGCATAAATATGTGTGCATGTGCTTATATGTATGTAGCAAATCAAATCTATCAAGCACAAACTGTTGCATTGTATAACTCATTTGTAGAGAGAGGGATTGTCTGGTATTTTGAGGTTGGACTGTACTATTTAGTCAGGACCAGACTGATGTAATGCAGGCAAGTTATTTGCTGTGCAAGGCAACATGTTGAGCAAAAGAGGCTGCTCCTGGGGTGATAACTATCCATAGAACAAGCTATTACGCTATTGTACATTTCCTGGTTTGAGCACTTCTCTCTTTTTTGTGCATACTGGTTAAGATTTGAGCCTGCAACCATACCCATACTCTCCTTTCAGATTTGGATAGATGCATATCCCTTAACGGCTTGTTCTGTAAAGCTTTACGCTTGGGTAAGAATCTTTAATCAGATCCATTAGCGCTATGAGGTCCTTCATGAGATTATGAAAGGGCAAATTTTACTCTAAGAACTGAGTATCTTGCTAAAAAGCACACCCTGCATTTATACAAAGTAGTGAATCATATATTAAGTGCTCAATAAAATTAGCATTTTTAAAAGTATTGAAAGTTGAAAGTAAAAATTATTATCAAAATAGGCATAAAAAAATAATTTTGATAGTGCGCATTAAAATTCATATTAAGAATGCAGAAAAATTCTTACTTAACCCCTTCGTGACCAGAGCACTTTTCCATTTGTTGACCATCTGGGACCAAGGCTATTTTTGCATTTCTGCGGTGTTTGTGTTTAGCTGTAATTTTCCTCTTACTCATTTATTGTACCCACACATACTATATACCGTTTTTCTCGCCATTAAATGGACTTTCTAAAGATACTATTATTTTCATCATATCTTATAATTTACTATAGAAAAATATATAAAATATGATGAAAAAATGGAAAAAAACACACTTTTTCTGACTTTGACCCCCAAAATCTGTTACACATCTGCAAGCACCAAAAAAACTCCTATGCTACATAGTTTCTAAATTTTGTCCTGAGTTTAGAAATACCCAATGTTTACTTGTTCATTTTTTTTTTTCAAAATTAGCGATAGTTACATTGGAACACTGATATCTGTCAAGAATCCCTGAATATCCCTTGACATGTATATATATTTTTTTTAGTAGACAACCCAAAGTATTGATCTAGGCCCATTTTGGTATATTTCATGCCACCATTTCACCGCCAAATGCGATCAAATAAAAAAAAGTTCACTTTTTCACAAACTTATTCACAAACTTTAGGTTTCTCACTGAAATTATTTACAAACAGCGTGTGCAATTATGGCATAAATTGTTGTATATGCTTCTCTGGGATCCCCTTTGTTCAGAAATAGCAGACATATATGACTTTGGAATTGTTTTATGGTAATTAGAAGGCCGCTAAATGCTGCTGCGCACCACACGTGTATTATGCCCAGCAGTGAAGGGGTTAATTAGGGAGCGTGTAGGGTTAATTTTAGCTTTAGTATAGTGTAGTACAGTGATTTTTAACCTTTTTTTTGCCGTGGCACACTTTTTTACATTAAAAAATCCTGTGGCACACCACCATCCCAAAATTTTAAAAAAATCACACATTGTAGCCTAATACAGCATATATATATACACATACACACAAACACACATACTGTATGTATTGTGCTGTTATGCCATGCCTCCTACAAACTACCCCTGCACTGGGAGTAAAAAACAAGCAAAGTTTAAAAAATATGCCACACTGTTGTCAGTCTGCCATGGCACACCTGAGGATCTCTCACGGCACACTGGTTGAAAAACACTGGTGTAGTAGACACCCACAAGTATTGATCTAGGCCCATTTTGGTATATTTCATGCCACCATTTCACCGCCAAATGCGATCAAATAAAAAAAAATCGTTAAATGTTTTACAATTTTAGGTTTCTCACTGAAATTATTTACAAACAGCTTGTGCAATTATGGCACAAATGGTTGTAAATGCTTCTCTGGGATCCCCCTAAGCCCCCAACCTCCCTGATCTCCCCCAAACAGCTCTATAACCCTCCTCCACTACCTATGTGCCGCCATCTTGGGTACTGGCAGCTGTCTGCCAGTACCCATTTTGCTCCAAAAAAAAACAAAAAAAAAGTTTTTTTTGTTTTTCTTTAAATAAATTGAATTTTTCTGTAGTGTAGCAGGCCCCCCTCAAAACCCCCCTCCCAGATCCTATGATCGCTATTTTTCCCCCATCCCTCCCTTCCTCTCCTTCCTTCCCATTCACATTCATTGATGGCAGTGGTTGCTGCGCATGCGCGCTCACATAAATACACGCGCCCCTTGTAGCCCCCCCCCCGCACGCTCCCGGCACCCGGCGTGCACATTGCACATAGAGGAACCGGATGCCGGGTAGCAATGGGCCGCCCACCTGCCAATGCTCCCACCCACCAACGATGATGAATCGGCACCATCGCTACCGGTGCAGATAGGGCCACAGAGTGTCTCTCTCTGCATCAGTTTGTAAAAAATTGGTATTGCAGGATGCCTCAATATCGAGGCATTACTACAATACCATAAAAGCGGCTGGAAGCGATCAGGACCGTTTCCACCGCTTCAAAGACCAGAGAACGTGCCAGGAACGTACTTGGTCGTTAAGGGTATTTTTTTGTAGGACGTTCCTGGCACGTCCTTGGTCCTGAAGGGGTTAAAGGGACACTAAACCCAATTTCTTTCATGTAATTGGCAAGAGTCCATGAGCTAGTGACGTATGGGATATACAATCCTTCCAGGAGGGGCAAAGTTTCCCAAACCTCAAAAAGCCTATAAATACACCCCTCACCACACCCACAATTCAGTTTTACAAACTTTGCCTCCTATGGAGGTGGTGAAGTGAGTTTGTGCTAAGATTTTTTCGTTGATATGCGCTTCTCACCATTTTGAAGCCCGATTCCTCTCAGAGTACAGTGAATGTCAGAGGGATGTGAAGGGAGTATCACCTATTGAATGCAATGGTTTTCCTCACGGGAGATCTATTTCATAGGTTCTCTGTTATCGGTCGCAGAGATTCATCTCCTACCTCCCTTATTCAGATCGACAATATACTCTCATATTTCCATTACCTCTACTGATAACCGTTTCAGTACTGGTTTGGCTATCTGCTATATGTAGATGAGTGTCTTTCGTTAAGTATGTTTTTCATTACTTAAGACACTCTCGGCTATGGTTTGGCACTTTATGCGTTAATATAAAGTTCTAAATATATGTATTGTACTTATATTTGCCATGAGTCAGGTTTATGCATATTTCCTTTTGCAGACTATCAGTTTCATATTTGGGAAAAGAACATATTTATGAAAATATTTCTTACCTGGGGTGTAGACTTTTTTCAAATTGACTACTTTTCATTTTAAAATTCGCGGGCAAAATTAGGCTCGCGAGGGTGCAAAATGCCAAAGTTTATTGTGTCATTCTTGACGCGAGAATTTTTTTGGCACAAAGGTACGTCCGATGACGCAAATTCATCATTTCCGGCGTCTTAGTTGACGTTGAGTTTCTTACACAAGGTTGCGTCTTCAATGAAGCGAGTGTGTCATTTCCGGATGTTGTTAGCGCCAAAAACGTTTTCAGTTTACGTTGTGCGTCATACTTGGCGCCAAATAATTTCATTATTTAAAACCCCTTTCCTATATGCCTCTTGCCTTTTTCTATGTCAGAGGGCTATGCTGTTTGCATTTTTTTCCCATTCCTGAAACTGCCATATAAGGAAATTGATAATTTTGCTTTATATGTTGTTTTTTTACTCTTACATTTGCAAGATGTCTCAATATGATCCTGTCTCAGAAACCACTGTTGAAACCCTGCTGCCTGATAACAGTTCTACCAAAGCTAACTGCATTTGTTATACATTTGCGGAGATTATATCCCCAGCTCTGGTATGTAATAGTTGTCATGATAAGCTTTTACATGCAGAGAATGTGTCCATCAGTAATAGTACAATGCCTGTTGTTCCTTCAACATCTAATGTACATGATATACCTGTGAATATAAAAGATTTTATTGCTGATGCGATTCAGAAGGCTTTGTCTGCCATCCCGCCTTCTAATAAACATAAAAAGTCTTTTAAAACTTCTCATAAAGTTGATGAAATTTTTAATGACCGACAACATACTGAATTATCCTCCTCTGATAAGGATCTATCTGATTCAGAAGATCCTTTCTCAGATACTGACACTGACAAATCTACTTATTTATTTAAAATGGAGTATATTTGTTCCTTGTTAAAAGAGATATTGATTACATTGGATATTGAGGAAACTAGTCCTCTTGATATTAAAACTAGTAAACGTTTAAATTCTGTTTATAAACCTACTGTGGTTACTCCAGTTCCTGATGCTATTTCTGATATGATTTCTAAGGAATGGAATAGGCCTGGTACTTCTTTTATTCCTTCTTCAAGGTTTAAAAAATCGTATCCTTTGCCAGCAGTTAGATTGGAGTTTTGGGAAAAGATCCTCAAAGTTGATGAGGCTATTTCTACTCTTACTAAACGTACTACTATTCCTATGGAAGATAGTACTTCTTTTAAAGATCCTTTAGATAGGAAACTTGAATCTTATCTAAGGAAAGCTTATTTATATTCTGGCTATCTTCTCAGGCCTGCTATTTCTATGGCCGATGTTGCAGCTGCATCAACTTTTTGGTTGGAAAGTTTAGCGCAACAGGAAATGGATTCTGATTTGTCTAGCATTGTTTGCTTGCTTCAACATGCTAATCATTTTATCTGTGATGCCATTTTTTATATCATCAAATTGATGTTAAATCTATGTCTTTAGCTATTTTGGCTAGAAGAGCTTTGTGGCTCAAATATTGGAATGCTGACAGGGTATCTAAGTCTAGATTATTATCTCTTTCTTTCCAAGGTAATAAGTTGTTTGGTTCTCAGTTGGATTCGATTATTTCAACTGTCACTGGGGGGAAGGGAGTTTTTTTGCCTCAGGATAAAAGACCTAAGGGTAAATCTAAAGCTTCTAACCGTTTTTTGTTCCTTTCGACAAAATAAGGAACAGAAACCTAATCCTTCCCCCAAAGAATCTGGTTCCAATTGGAAACCTTCTTCAAGTTGGAGTAAATCCAAACCGTTTAAGAAACCAAAGCCAGCCCCCAAGTCTGCATGAAGGTGCGGCCCTCATTCCAGCTCAGCTGGTATGTGGCAGATTAAGATTCTTCCAAAACATTTGGGCAGATTCTGTCCAAAATCAATGGATTCAGAGTATTGTCTCTCAAGGGTATCGAATAGGATTCAGAGTAAGACCTGCTGTGAGAAGATTTTTTTCTCTCACGCATCTCAATAAATCCAGTAAAGGCTCAGGCTTTTCTGAAGTGTGTTTCAGATCTGGAGCTTTAAGGGGTAATCATACCAGTTCCGTTTCAGGAACGGGGTCTGGGGTTTTATTCAAATCTATTCATTGTCCCAAAGAAAGAAAATTAATTCCGGCCAGTTCTGGATCTGAAAATTTTGAATCGTTATGTAAGAGTGCCAACATTCAAAATGGTGACTATAAGGACTATTCTGCCTTTTGTTCAGCAAGGGCATTATATATCCACAAGAGACTTACAGGATGCATATCTTCATATTCCGATTCATCCAGACCACTATCAGTTTCTGAGATTCTCTTTTCTAGACAAGCATTACCAATTTGTCGCTCTTCCATTTGGCCTAGCGACAGCTCCAAGAATCTTTTCAAAGGTTCTAGGTGCCCTACTCTCTGTAATCAGAGAATGGGGTATTGCGGTTTTTCCTTATTTGGACGATATCTTGGTACTAGCTCAGTCTTTACATTCTGCAGAATCTCACACAAATCAACTAGTGTTGTTTCTTCAAAGACATGGTTGGAGGATCAATTTACCAAAAAGTTATTTGATTCCTATTTGATTTCTCAGACAAGGGTCACCTTTTTAGGTTTCCAGATAGATTCAGTGTCCATGACTCTGTCTCTAACAGACAAGAGACAATTAAAATTGGTTTCAGCTTGTCGGAACCTTCAGTCTCAATCATTCCCTTCAGTAGCTATGTGCATGGAAGTTTTAGGTCTCATGACTGCAGCATCGGACGAGATCCCCTTTGCTCGTTTTCATATGAGACCTCTCCAGCTATGTATTCTGAATCAATGGTGCAGGGATTATACAACAATATCACAATTAATATCCTTAAATCCCAATGTTCGACTCTCCATGACTTGGTGATTAGATCACCATCGTATAGTTCAAGGGGCCTCTTTTGTTCATCCAACCTGGACTGTGATCACAACAGATGCAAGTCTTTCAGGTTGGGGAGCTGTCTGGGGATCTCTGACAGCACAAGGGGTTTGGAAATCTCAAGAGGCGAGATTACCAATCAATATTTTAGAACGCTGTGCTATTTTCAGGGCTCTTCAGGTTTGGCCTCTGTTGGAGAGAGAACAATTCATTTGTTTTCAGACAGACAATATCACAACTGTGGCATATGTCAATCATCAGGGTGGGACTCACAGTCCCCAAGCTATGAAAGAAGTATCTCAGATACTTGCTTGGGCAGAATCCAGCTCCTGTCTAATTTCTGCAGTCCATATCCCAGGTATAGACAATTGGGAAGCGGATTATCTCAGCCATCAGACTTTACATCCGGGGGAGTGGTCACTCCATCCAGTTGTGTTTTCTCAGATTGTTCAGATGTGGGGTCTTCCAGAAATAGATCTGATGGCTTCCCATCTAAACAAGAAACTACCCAGGTACTTATCCAGGTCCAGGGATCCTCAGGCGGAAGCGGTGGATGCGTTAACAGTTCCTTGGTGTTACCAACCTGCTTATATCTTCCCGCCTCTAGTTCTTCTTCCAAGAGTGACTTCCAAGATCATCATGGAACAATTGTTTGTGTTGCTGGTAGCTCCAGCATGGCCTTCACAGGTTTTGGTATGAGGATCTTGTTCGTATCTCCAGTTGCCAACCTTGGCCACTTCCATTAAGGCCAGACCTTCTGTCTCAAGGTCCGTTTTTCCATCAGGATCTCAAATCATTAAATTTGAAGGTATGGAAATTGAACGCCTAGTGCTTAGTCATAGAGGTTTCTCTGACTCAGGGATTAATACTATGTTACAGGTTCGTAAATCTGTTTCTAGGAAGATTTATTTTCGAGTTTGGAAGACTTATATTTCATGGTGTTCTTCTTATAAATTCTTCTGGCATTCTTTTAGAATTCCTAGAATTTTACAGTTTCTTCAGGATGGTTTGGATAAGGGTTTGTCTGCAAGTTCTTTGAAGGGACAAATCTCTGCTCTTTCTGTGTTATTCACAGAAAGATTGCTAAGCTTCCTGATATTCACTGCTTTGTACAGGCTTTGGTCCATATCAAGCCTGTCATTAAATCAATCTCTCCTCCTTGGAGTCTTAATTTGGTTTTGAAGGCTTTACAGGCTCATCCTTTTGAGCCTATGCATTCTTTGGACATTAAGCTACTTTCTTGGAAAGTGTTGTTCCTTTTGGCCATATCTTCTGCTAGAAGAGTTTCCAAATTATCTGCTCTTTCTTGTGAATCTCCTTTTCTGATTTTTCATCAGCATAAGGCAGTTTTACAGACTTTATTTAAATTTCTACCTAAGGTTGTGAATTCTAACAACATTAATAGAGTAATTGTTGTCCCTTCTTTGTGTCCTAATCCTAAGAATTCTTTGGAGAGATCCTTACATTCTTTGGATGTGGTAAGAGCTTTGAAATATTATGTTGAAGCTACTAAAGATTTCAGGAAGACTTCTAGTCTATTTGTTATCTTTTCGGATTCTAGGAAAGGTCAGAAGGCTTCTGCCATTTCCTTGGCATCTTGGTTAAAGCTTTTGATTCATCAGGCTTATTTGGAGTCGGGTCAGGCCCCACTTCACAGGATCACAGCTCATTCTACTAGATCAGTCTCCACTTCGTGGGATTTAAGAATGAAGCTTCAGTTGATCAGATTTGCAAAGCAGCCACTTGGTCTTCTTTGCATACATTTACTAAATTCTACCGGAAGCAGTTTTTGGTAGAAAAGTTTTTCAGGCAGCTGTTTCAGTTTGATTCCTCTGCTTATGTTTAAGTTTTTTCTTTTCATTATGAGAATAAACTTATATTTTGGGTTATGGATTAATTTTTTTCAGCGGAAAATTGCTGTTATTTTATCCCTCCCTCTCTAGTGACTCTTCTGTGGAGTTCCACATCTTGGGTATTGCTATCCCATACGTCACTAGCTCATGGACTCTTGCCAATTACATGAAAGAAAACATAATTTATGTAAGAACTTACCTGATAAATTAATTTCTTTCATATTGGCAAGAGTCCACGAAACCCACCCTTTTTATGGTGGTTATGATTTTTTGTATAAAGCACAGTTATTTCCAAATTCCTTTGTTGATGCTTTTTACTCCTTTCTTTATCACACCACTACTTGGCTATTCGTTAAACTGAATTGTGGGTGTGGTGAGGGGTGTATTTATAGGCATTTTGAGGTTTGGGAAACTTTGCCCCTCCTGGTAAGATTGTATATCCCATACGTCACTAGCTATTCAGATAGAGCATGCGATTTTAAGCAACTTTCTAATTGACTCCTATTATACATTTTTCTTTGTTCTCTTGCTATCTTTATTTAAAAAGCAGGAATGTGATGCATAGGAGCCGGCCCATTTTTGGTTGAGAACCTGGGTTATGCTTGCTTATTGGTGGGTAAATGTAAGCCTCCAATAAGCATGCGCTATCCATGGCGCTGAACCTAAAATGGGCTGGCTGCTAAGATTTACATTCCTGCTTTTCAAATAAAGATAGCAAGTGAACGAAGAAAAATTGATAATAGGAGTAAATTAGAAAGTGGCTTAAAATGTCATGCTCTATCTGAATCACAAAATAAAAGATTTGGGTTTAGTGTCCCAGTACGCAGTAAAGCACACAGTATGCACCATATTTAATGTGCAACATCATTTGATTTAAACTTGTTCCAAAATGTACAAAGTCTACTTGTTGTAAAATTCATTCATGGAAAACTAGTCTGAATAGAAGCGTCCCTTGGGCATATCTGAAGTTTTCTTACAGGTCTGATTGTAATTTCTATCAAAATGCTTATCTATCTTATCTATCTATCTATCTATCTATCTATCAAAATGCTTATAGTGCTGATAGAAAAGACATTTATGGGAAACTAGAAGTGTATGCAAAGTACACTGAAAATGTGGCAGTTAGATTTCTATTTATTTGTAAAAAAATCATTATAATTGTCGGGTGCTCCCTGATACATTCGCCCTTTTTTAAATAATTGAGTGAGGTCTGCCAGTGTCAGTGTAACTCCACGCTGGTCATATTTAGAGAACAAGGTTCTTAGAAATATGGCAAGTGTATTGGTTGTATAAACTTTCATGATTTCATACATAAATTAATCAATATTGCTTAGTAGAGAACATATATGCACAGTATAGAAACATAGGCCTAGATTTAGAGTTCTGCGTTAGCCGTCAAAACCAGCGTTAGAGGCTCCTAACGCTGGTTTTTACCGCCCGCTGGTATTTGGAGTCAGTCAGGAAAGGGTCTAATGCTCACTTAGCAGCCGCGACTTTTCCATACCGCAGATCCCCCTACGCCATTTGCGTATCCTATCTTTTCAATGGGATCTTTCTAACGCCGGTATTTAGAGTCTTGGCTGAAGTGAGCGTTAGAACTCTAACGACAAGACTCCAGCCGCAGAAAAAAGTCAGTAGTTAAGAGCTTTTTTGGGCTAACGCCGGTTCATAAAGCTCTTAACTACTGTGCTCTAAAGTACACTAACACCCATAAACTACCTATGTACCCCTAAACCGAGGTCTCCCCACATCGCCGCCACTGTATTAAATTTTTTTAACCCCTAATCTGCCGACCGCACACCGCCGCCACCTACATTATCCCTATGAACCCCTAATCTGCTGCCCCTAACACCGCCGACCCCTATATTATATTTATTAACCCCTAATCTGCCCCCCACAACGTCGCCGCCAGCTACCTACAATAATTAACCCCTAATCTGCCGAGCGGACCTCACCGCTACTATAATAAAGTTATTAACCCCTAATCCGCCTCACTCCCGCCTCAATAACCCTATAAGAAATAGTATTAACCCCTAATCTGCCTTCCCTAACATCGCCGACACCTAACTTCAATTATTAACCCCTAATCTGCCGACCGGATCTCGCCGCTACTCTAATAAATGGATTAACCCCTAAAGCTAAGTCTAAACCTAACACTAACACCCCCCTAAGTTAAATATAATTTAAATCTAACGAAATAAATTAACTCTTATTAAATAAATTATTCCTATTTAAAGCTAAATACTTATCTGTAAAATAAACCCTAATATAGCTACAATATAACGATAATATTGTAGCTATTTTAGGATTAATATTTATTTTACAGGCAACTTTGTATTTATTTTAACCAGGTACAATAGCTATTAAATAGTTAAGAACTATTTAATAGCTAAAATAGTTAAAATAATTACAAAATTACCTGTAAAATAAATCCTAACCTAAGTTACAATTAAACCTAACACTACACTATCAATAAATTAATTAAATACAATACCTACAAATAACTACAATTAAATAAACTAA
The DNA here is from genome assembly GCF_027579735.1 of Bombina bombina. Lineage (NCBI taxonomy): Eukaryota > Metazoa > Chordata > Amphibia > Anura > Bombinatoridae > Bombina > Bombina bombina. Next base: position 593,400,059 of record NC_069505.1, on the reverse strand, counting down.
CTAAAGTACAAAAAATAAAAAAGAACTGTTACAAAAAATAAAAAAAATATTTACAAACATTAGAAAAATATTACAACAATTTTAAACTAATTACACCTACTCTAAGCCCCCTAATAAAATAACAAAGACCCCCAAAATAAAAAAATGCCCTACCCTATTCTAAATTAAAAAAGTTCAAAGCTCTTTTACCTTACCAGCCCTGAAAAGGGCCATTTGCGGGGCATGCCCCAAATAATTCAACTCTTTTGCCTGTAAAAAAAAACATACAGTACCCCCCCCAACATTACAACCCACCACCCACATACCCCTAATCTAACCCAAACCCCCCTTAAATAAACCTAACACTAAGCCCCTGAAGATCATCCTACCTTATCTTCACCATGCCAGGTTCACCGATCCGTCCTCCGAAGTCTTGATCCAAGCCTCCGAAGTCTTCATCCAAGCCCAAGCGGGGGCTGGCGATCCATAATCCGGCTGAAGTCTTCTATCAAGCGGCGGCTGAAGAGGTCCAGAAGAGGCTCCAAAATCTTCATCCTATCCGGGAAGAAGAGGAGATCCGGACCGGCAACCATCTTGATCCAAGCGGCATCTTCTATCTTCATCCGATGACGAACGGCTCCATCTTGAAGACCTCCAGCGCGGATCCATCCTCTTCTTTCGACGTCCAACTGAAGAATGAAGGTTCTTTTAAGGGACGTCATCCAAGATGGCGTCCCTCGAATTCCGATTGGCTAATAGGATTCTATCAGCCAATCGGAATTAAGGTAGGAAAATTCTGATTGGCTGATGGAATCAGCCAATCAGATTCAAGTTCAATCCGATTGGCTGATTGGATCAGCCAATCAGATTGAGCTCGCATTCTATTGGCTGATCGGAACAGCCAATAGAATGCGAGCTCAATCTGATTGGCTGATCCAATCAGCCAATCGGATTGAACTTGAATCTGATTGGCTGATTCCATCAGCCAATCAGAATTTTTCTACCTTAATTCCGATTGGCTGATAGAATCCTATCAGCCAATCGGATTTCGAGGGACGCCATCTTGGATGACGTCCCTTAAAAGAACCTTCATTCTTCAGTTGGACGTCGAAAGAAGAGGATGGATCCGCGCTGGAGGTCTTCAAGATGGAGCCGTTCGTCATCGGATGAAGATAGAAGATGCCGCTTGGATCAAGATGGTTGCCGGTCCGGATCTCCTCTTCTTCCCGGATAGGATGAAGACTTTGGAGCCTCTTCTGGACCTCTTCAGCCGCCGCTTGATAGAAGACTTCAGCCGGATTATGGATCGCCAGCCCCCGCTTGGGCTTGGATGAAGACTTCGGAGGTTTGGATCAAGACTTCGGAAGACGGATCGGTGAACCTGGCATGGTGAAGATAAGGTAGGATGATCTTCAGGGGCTTAGTGTTAGGTTTATTTAAGGGGGGTTTGGGTTAGATTAGGGGTATGTGGGTGGTGGGTTGTAATGTTGGGGGGGGGTATTGTATGTTTTTTTTTACAGGCAAAAGAGCTGAATTATTTGGGGCATGCCCCGCAAATGGCCCTTTTCAGGGCTGGTAAGGTAAAAGAGCTTTGAACTTTTTAAATTTAGAATAGGGTAGGGCATTTTTTTATTTTGGGGGTCTTTGTTATTTTATTAGGGGGCTTAGAGTAGGTGTAATTAGTTTAAAATTGTTGTAATATTTTTCTAATGTTTGTAAAAAAAAATTATTTTTTGTAACTTAGTTCTTTTTTATTTTTTGTACTTTAGTTAGTTTATTTAATTGTAGTTATTTGTAGGTATTGTATTTAATTAATTTATTGATAGTGTAGTGTTAGGTTTAATTGTAACTTAGGTTAGGATGTATTTTACAGGTAATTTTGTAATTATTTAAACTATTTTAGCTATTAAATAGTTCTTAACTATTTAATAGCTATTGTACCTGGTTAAAATAAATACAAAGTTGCCTGTAAAATAAATATTAATCCTAAAATAGCTACAATATAATTATTCGTTATATTGTAGCTAGATTAGGGTTTATTTTACAGGTAAGTATTTAGCTTTAAATAGGAATAATTTATTTAATAAGAGTTAATTTATTTTGTTAGATTTAAATTATATTTAATTTAGGGGGGTGTTAGTGTTAGGGTTAGACTTAGCTTTAGGGGATAATCCATTTATTAGAGTAGCGGCGAGATCCGGTCGGCAGATTAGGGGTTAATAATTGAAGTTAGGTGTCGGCGATGTTAGGGGGGGCAGATTAGGGGTTAATACTATTTCTTATAGGGTTATTGAGGCGGGAGTGAGGCAGATTAGGGGTTAATAACTTTATTATAGTAGCGGTGAGGTGCGGTCGGAAGATTAGGGGTTAATAAGTGTAGGTAGGTAGCGGCGACGTTTGGGGCGGCAGATTAGGTGTTAATAAATATAATATAGGGGTCGGCGGTGTTAGGGGCAGCAGATTAGGGGTACATAGGGATAACGTAGGTTGCGGCGGTGTACGGAGCGGCAGATTAGGGGTTAATAATAATATGCAGGAGTCAGCGATAGCGGCGGCGGCAGATTAGAGGTTAATAAGTGTAAGGTTAGGGGTGTTTAGACTCGGGTTTCATGCTAGGGTGTTAGGTGCAGACTTAGGAAGAGTTTCCCCATAGGAAACAATGGGGCTGCGTTAGGAGCTGAACGCTGCTTTTTTGCAGGTGTTAGGTTTTTTTTCAGCTCAAACTGCCCCATTGTTTCCTATGGGGGAATCGTGCACGAGCACGTTTTTGGAGCTGGCCGCGTCCGTAAGCACCGCTGGTATTGAGAGTTGCAGTTGCGGTAAATATGCTATACGCTCCTTTTTTGGAGCCTAACGCAGCCCTTCTGTGAACTCTAAATACCAGCGGTATTTAAAAGGTGCGGCCAGAAAAAAGCATGCGTAGCTAACGCACCCCTTTGGCCGCAAAACTCTAAATCTAGGCGATAGTTTGCAGTATGCATACATATATTCAGTATATATACACATGTAGCACTTATATATCCCTTTAAAACAATACCTTTAAGAAGTCAAGGCCTAGATTTAGAGTTTTGTCGGTAACGACCCGCGTTGCTAACGCCGGCTTTTTTCTGGCCGCACCATAAAAATAACTCTGGTATTGAGAGTCCACAAAAAGGCTGCGTTAGGCTCCAAAAAAGGAGCGTAGAGCATTTTTAACGCAGCTTCAACTCTCGATACCAGAGTTGCTTACGCAAGCGGCCAGCCTCAAAAACGTGCTCGTGCACGATTCCCCCATAGGAAACAATGGGGCTGTTTGAGCTGAAAAAAAACCTAACACCTGCAAAAAAGCTGCGTTCAGCTCCTAACGCAGCCCCATTGTTTGCTATGGGGAAACACTTCCTACGTCTGCACCTAACACCCTAACATGTACCCCGAGTCTAAACACCCCTAGCCTTACACTTATTAACCCCTAATCTGCCGCCCCCGCTATCGCTGACCCCTGCATATTATTTTTAACCCCTAATCTGCCGCTCCGTAAACCGCCGCTACTTACATTATCCTTATGTACCCCTAATCTGCTGCCCCTAACACCGCCGACCCCTATATTATATTTATTAACCCCTAATCTGCCCCCCTCAACGTCGCCTCCACCTGCCTACACTTATTAACCCCTAATCTGCCGAGCGGACCTGAGCGCTACTATAATAAAGTTATTAACCCCTAATCCGCATCACTAACCCTATAATAAATAGTATTAACCCCTAATCTGCCCTCCCTAACATCGCCGACACCTAACTTCAAACATTAACCCCTAATCTGCCGACCGGAGCTCACCGCTACTATAATAAATGTATTAACCCCTAAAGCTAAGTCTAACCCTAACACTAACACCCCCCTAAGTTAAATATAATTTTAATCTAACGAAATTAATTAACTCTTATTAAATAAATTATTCCTATTTAAAGCTAAATACTTACCTGTAAAATAAATCCTAATATAGCTACAATATAAATTATAATTACATTGTAGCTATTTTAGGATTAATATTTATTTTACAGGCAACTTTGTAATTATTTTAACCAGGTACAATAGCTATTAAATAGTTAAGAACTATTTAATAGTTACCTAGTTAAAATAATAACAAAATTACCTGTAAAATAAATCCTAACCTAAGTTACAATTAAACCTAACACTATACTATCATTAAATTAATTAAATAAAATACCTACAATTACCTACAATTAAACCTAACACTACACTATCAATAAATAAATTAAATACAATTCCTACAAATAACTACAATGAAATAAACTAACTAAAGTACAAAAAATAAAAATGAACTAAGTTACAAAAAATAAAAAAATATTTACAAACATAAGAAAAATATTACAACAATTTTAAACTAATTACACCTACTCTAAGCCCCCTAATAAAATAACAAAGACCCCCAAAATAACAAAATGCCCTACCCTATTCTAAATTACTACATTTCAAAGCTCTTTTACCTTACAAGCCCTGAACAGGGCCCTTTGCGGGGCATGCCCCAAGAAATTCAGCTCTTTTGCCTGTAAAAAAAAACATACAATACCCCCCCCCAACATTACAACCCACCACCCACATACCCCTAATCTAACCCAAACCCCCCTTAAATAAACCTAACACTAAGCCCCTGAAGATCTTCCTACCTTGTCTTCACCCTACCAGGTTCACCGATCCGTCCTGAAGAGCTCCTCCGATGTCCTGATCCAAGCCCAAGCGGGGGGCTGAAGAGGTCCATGATCCGGCTGAAGTCTTCATCCAAGCGGGAGCTGAAGAGGTCCATGATCCGGATGAAGTCTTCATCCAAGCGGGAGCTGAAGAGGTCCATGATCCGGATGAAGTCTTCTATCAACGGCATCTTCAATCTTCTTTCTTCCGGATCCATCTTGCAGACCTCCGACGCGGAACATCCTCTTCTCCCGACGCCTACTAGCCGAATGACGGTTCCTTTAAGGGACGTCATCCAAGATGGCGTCCCTCGAATTCCGATTGGCTGATAGGATTCTATCAGCCAATCGGAATTAAGGTAGGAATATTCTGATTGGCTGATGGAATCAGCCAATCAGAATCAAGTTCAATCCGATTGGCTGATTCGATCAGCCAATCAGATTGAGCTTGCATTCTATTGGCTGTTCCGATCAGCCAATAGAATGCAAGCTCAATCTGATTGGCTGATTGGATCAGCCAATCGGATTGATCTTGATTCTGATTGGCTGATTCCATCAGCCAATCAGAATATTCCTACCTTAATTCCGATTGGCTGATAGAATCCTATCAGCCAATCGGAATTCGAGGGACGCCATCTTGGATGACGTCATTTAAAGGAACCGTCATTCATCGTTCAGTCGTCGGGCAGGATGGATGTTCCGCGTCGGAGGTCTTCAGGATGCTGCCGCTTCGCTCCGGATGGATGACGATAGAAGATGCCGCCTGGATGAAGACTTCAATCGGATGGAAGACCTCTTCTGCCCCGCTTGGATGAAGACTTCGACCGGATCATGGACCTCTTCAGTCCCCTGCTTGGGCTTGGATCAGGACATCGGAGGAGCTCTTCAGGACGGATCGGTGAACCTGGTAGGGTGAAGACAAGGTAGGAAGATCTTCATGGGCTTAGTGTTAGGTTTATTTAAGGGGGGTTTGGGTTAGATTAGGGGTATATGGGTGGTGGGTTGTAATGTTGGGGGGGGGGTATTGTATGGGGTTTTTTTTACAGGCAAAAGAGCTGAAATTCTTGGGGCATGCCCCGCAAAGGGCCCTGTTCAGGGCTGGTAAGGTAAAAGAGCTTTTAACTTTAGTAATTTAGAATAGGGTAGGGCATTTTGTTATTTTGGGGGTCTTTGTTATTTTATTAGGGGGCTTAGAGTAGGTGTAATTAGTTTAAAATTGTTGTAATATTTTTCTTATGTTTGTAAATATTTTTTTATTTTTTGTAACTTAGTTCTTTTTTTTTTGTACTTTAGTTAGTTTATTTCATTGTAGTTATTTGTAGGTATTTTATTTAATTAATGTATTGATAGTGTAGTGTTAGGTTTAATTGTAGGTAATTGTAGGTATTTTATTTAATTAATTTAATGATAGTATAGTGTTAGGTTTAATTGTAACTTAGGTTAGGATTTATTTTACAGGTAATTTTGTAATTATTTTAACTAGGTAACTATTAAATAGTTCTTAACTATTTAATAGCTATTGTACCTGGTTAAAATAATTACAAAGTTGCCTGTAAAATAAATATTAATCCTAAAATAGCTACAATGTAATTATAATTTATATTGTAGCTATATTAGGGTTTATTTTACAGGTAAGTATTTAGCTTTAAATAGGAATAATTTATTTAATAAGAGTTAATTAATTTCGTTAGATTTAAATTATATTTAATTTAGGGGGGTGTTAGTGTTAGGGTTAGACTTAGCTTTAGGGGTTAATACATTTATTAGAATAGCGGTGAGCTCCGGTCGGCAGATTAGGGGTTAATAATTGAAGTTAGGTGTCGGCGATGTTAGGAAGGGCAGATTAGGGGTTAATACTATTTATTATAGGGTTAGTGAGGCGGATTAGGGGTTAATAACTTTATTATAGTAGAGGTGCGGTCCGCTCGGCAGATTAGGGGTTAATAAGTGTAGGTAGGTGGAGGCGACGTTGAGGGGGGCAGATTAGGGGTTAATAAATATAATATAGGGGTCGGCGGTGTTAGGGGCAGCAGATTAGGGGTACATAGCTATAATGTAGGTGGCGGCGCTTTGCGGTCGGCAGATTAGGGGTTAATTATTGTAGGTAGCTGGCGGCGACGTTGTGGGCGGCAGGTTAGGGGTTAATAAATATAATACAGGGGTCGGCGGTGTTAGGGGCAGCAGATTAGGGGTACATAAGTATAACGTAGGTGGCGGTCGGCAGATTAGGGGTTAAAAAAATTTAATCGAGTGGCGGCTATGTGGGGGAACCTCAGTTTAGGGGTACATAGGTAGTTTATGGGTGTTAGTGTACTTTAGAGCACAGTAGTTAAGAGCTTTATGAACCGGCGTTAGCCCAGAAAGCTCTTAACTACTGACTTTTTCCTGCGGCTGGAGTTTTGTCGTTAGAATTCTAACGCTCACTTCAGACACGACTCTAAATACCGGAGTTAGAAAGATCCCATTGAAAAGATAGGATACGTAATTTACGTAAGGGGATCTGCGGTATGGAAAAGTCGCGGCTGAAAAGTGAGCGTTAGACCCTTTTTTGAGTGACTCCAAATACCGGCGGTAGCCTAAAACCAGCGTTAGGAGCCTCTAACGCTGGTTTTGACGGCTACCGCCCAACTCTAAATCTAGGCGATAGTTTGCAGTATGCATACATATATTCAGTATATATACACATGTAGCACTTATATATCCCTTTAAAACAATACCTTTAAGAAGTCAAGTTAATTAATTCTGTTCTGTTGTTTGCTCTGCTGCCTTGCTTTCAGACAGTACTTGCTTATCTCAAAGGGAGGGGGAGTCACATTCCAATGGATACACTGCTGTGAGAAGCTTGCTATGTACTCACTTTTGTTTTTGGAAAAACTGAAAGCTACCTAAAACATTGCTACAAAATGATTGACATAACACGTAGTCAAGCTTGTTACACTAACTATTTTAATTAGTAGGACTTGCTAAAGTGATTAGACTAGATTAAAATGAGGAATGGTGGGATTGAGGAGTGATTGAATCAGACGAGTTTGCTGACTAGATGACATCTGAGGGAGAATATATCTGCTACATCTGCAATGTACAGAAGTAACGCATTATAGTTTAATAATAATTTGCTTGATAAGCTGATTAATATGATTGTAATACATTCATAATAAACACTGCTATTATACTGCATTTTTGTGTGGACCTCCAGTTTTGTCAATAACAGTGAAAGAGTGAACCCCTGTCCCCCAGACGTCACACCAATTGTCTCTCAAGTTTAGCAGCAAGTCAAAAGGAAAATTAAACACAAAAAAGGGTCTAGAATGCATATGAAATAACAGCTATGAAATAGTTTCAGCATATTTTTGCATCAAAAAATGATTGTTAAATCTATTGAAACTAACAGTAAAGGTTAGATTTATTTATCAAGGGCTTGGTGAATTCTCCTTTATATTCGCCTCAGAGTTCTCTGCAGCTCGCTTAGAGAGGCGCACGGTGCTCAGAAATGTATCAAAATATTGCACGTATTAATTTGCGCTGTTTGGAAGGCGAGCTGAGGCTAAAAAAGTAATTTCTCCTGATTTATAATTTCAAACCCGTGTTTGTTTTTTTAGGTAGTGTTTTTTGCCGTCTTCAAGTAATCTATTACATTTGCGTTTTACATGGGGCAAATTTGTGCATTCATTTTGGTGAGACTATTCAATACATTTTTTACTTAACTTGGTTATAATAATGACTCTTTATAACTATAACACATTTAAATTTGTTAATAGATTTTTCGTTCTTTGTGGGGCAATTTTGTGTTCTATATTTGGCATATGTGCGTTCTATATTTTGTCCCTGTATTTTGAGCCTTTGCAAGCGCATATTTTCTTCATTCTCAGGTCTTTCTTGGCGCCTAGCCAAAGATCGACCTGCAAGAATCAGAAATTACTCCATCAGAAATAGATCGACACGAGCGCAAAAACATGACAATTTATAATGCTATTCTCCTCAGTACCTATGCAGAACTATAACGCGTGTATTTTTAGGAAAACTTTGCTTTCTTCGAAGGCGCAAACAATTGATAAATTGTTAACTGGGTGTAATTCTAAGGCAGACTGTGGGAAATGTGACTAAAACTAGCAAATTTGACACTTTTTTTAAGCACACTAGTGCGCCTTGGCGAACTAAACAAGAGTAATGTATATTTGAACTCGCCTAATTTTACTTTGCAGTAATAAATCAGAGGATTCAGTCGTATGCGGATTTATAGGCGAAATTGTAAGAGAATTGCTTTGATAAATCCTGCTCTAAGTTCTGTGCACAACTGATCACTAAAGGACAGATTGCTCATTGGCTGATAAATGCTACTGTATTGATAGACAGGGACGCACCCATACTTCTGTTACACAAAGGTGACTTGTGGGAATTAGTCTACAAGTGTTTTGGGGTGGGCCGTGGACATGTGGTAGGAAACGGCAGGTTGTGTTATAGATGGGGTGCGCATGTGCCGCAGAATCCAAGATGGTTGAGAATTCTGCTCATTTATAAAAAAAAAATGTTTTAATTCTAGGAGAATACAACTCTGCTCAAAAGTGTAATACATTTTATAAAAATCTGTTTTAGATGCAACAAGAAAAAAAATAATTTAATGTCGTAGAATCACTGTGTTGCCATCACCTGTTTCTTTATTCTGAAACGCTTTTATTTCTTGTAGTACTTAACGAACTCACGGACAGCGTACAGAATGAAGGACAAAAAGCAGAGGATTCTGAACCACGCTCTGGATATAATTTACCTGCTGACTGGAGAGGTGAGAATCACTGTGAGAATAATATTATGGCCATTATTCAACATCAACCTGCCAATTTGCGTCAAATCTCGCGTAAAAATCAGGAGTCAGTATTTATACCTGAAATACAAAGCACTTCAGTCGATGCGTGAATTGTTGCAGACAAACGTATGTACTTGCAATATTTCATGCTTCTGGTAGCCATATTGGTTTGGAATACTCATCAAAAAGCGTCAAGAATACAAACACACTTGTATTTTCGCTGCAAATCTTCACCGCCTACGTCCTGGCAAGCACCATTGTAAGCAACAGAGGAAATCGAGCTGGAAAGCAGAAAAAGTACTTGTATATGCATAATTCCTTATTTTATTTTTACTCAAATGAAAGATGTCATCATTTGTATGTCTGTAGGCAGAACCTCGTAAGTTAAGTAACAGAGAAAAAAAATACTGAAAAATGAGGGGCAATTTTTTTTTCTCATGATTCAGAAAGAGCAGCAATTTTCTTATTTACTCCTATTATCAATTTTTCTTCGTTCTCTTGGTATCTTTATTTGAAAAGCAAGTGTAAGCTTAGGAGCCGGTCCATTTTTAGTTCAGCACCTGATTGGTGGCTACATTTAGCCCCTAACACTAGCCCCTGCAACATTTAGCCTCCGATAAGCAAGCGCTACCCATGGCTCTGAACCAAAAATGGGCCGACGCCTTAGCTTAGATTGCTGTTTTTTCAAATAAAGATAGCAAGAGAACGAAGAAAAATTGATAATAGGAGTAAATTAAAAAGTTGCTTAAAATTACTGTTCTATCTGAATCATGAAATAAAACATTTGGGTTTAGTATCTCTTTAAAGAGACAGTCTAGTCAAAATTAAACTTTCATGATTCAGATAGAGCATTTAATTTTAAACAAATTTACAATTTACTTTTAGCAATACATTTACTTTGTTCTTTTGGTATTCTTAGTTGAAAGCTAAACCTAGGTAGGTTCATATGATGGTTTCTAAGCCTTTGAAGGTCGCCTCTTATCTCAGTGCATTTTGACAGCTTTTCACAGCTAGGCAGTGCTACTTTATGTGTGCCATATAGATAACATTTTGCTCACTCCCGTGGTGTTATTTATGAGTCAGCACTGATTGGCTAAAATGCAAGATTGTCAAAAGAACTGAAATAAGGGGCAGCCTGCAGAGGCTTAGATACAAGGTAATCACAGAGCTAAAAAGTATATTAATATAACTGAGATAAGGAGCAGTCTGCAGAGGCTTATATACAAGGTAATCACAGAGGTAAAAAGTATATTAATATAACTGAGATAAGGGGCAGTCTTCAGAGGGTTAGATAAAGGGTAATCACAGAGGTAAAAAGTATATTAATATAACTGAGATAAGGAGCAGTCTGCAGAGGCTTAGATACAAGGTAATCACAGAGGTAAAAAGTATATTAATATAACTGAGATAAGGAGCAGTCTGCAGAGGCTTAGATACAAGGTAATCAGAGGTAAAAAGTATATTAATATAACTGAGATAAGGAGAAGTCTGCAGAGGGTTAGATACAAAGTAATCACAGAGGTAAAAAGTGTATTAATATAACTGAGATAAGAAGCAGTCTGCAGAGGGTTAGATACAAGGTAATCACAAAGGTAAAAAGTATATTAATATAACTGAGATAAGGAGCAGTCTGCAGAGGGTTAGATACAAGGTAATCACAGAGGTAAAAAGTATATTAATATAACTGAAATAAGGAGCAGTCTGCAGAGGGTTAGATACAAGGTAATCACAGAGGTAAAAAGTGTATTAATATAACTGAGATAAGGGACAGTCTGCAGAGGCTTAGATACAAGGTAATCACAGAGGTAAAAAGTATATTAATATAACTGAGATAAGGAGCAGTCTGCAGAGGGTTAGATACAAGGTAATCACAGAGGTAAAAAGTATATTAATATAACTGAGATAAGGAGCAGTCTGCAGAGGGTTAGATACAAGATAATCACAAAGGTAAAAAGTATATTAATATAACTGAGATAAGGAGCAGTCTGCAGAGGGTTAGATACAAGGTAATCACAGAGGTAAAAAGTATATTAATATAACTGAAATAAGGAGCAGTCTGCAGAGGGTTAGATACAAGGTAATCACAGAGGTAAAAAGTATATTAATATAACTGAGATACGGAGCAGTCTGCAGAGGGTTAGATACAAGGTAATCACAGAGGTAAAACGTGTATTAATATAACTGAGATAAGGGGCAGTTTGCAGAGGCTTAGATACAAGGTAATCACAGAGGTAAAAAGTATATTAATATAACTGAGATAAGGAGCAGTCTGCAGAGGCTTAGATACAAGGTAATCACAGAGGTAAAAAGTATATTAATATAACTGAGATAAGGAGCAGTCTGCAGAGGCTTAGATACAAGGTAATCACAGAGGTAAAAAGTATATTAATATAACTGAGAAAAGGGGCAGTCTGCAGAGGGTTAGATACAAGGTAATCACAGAGGTAAAAAGTATATTAATATAACTGAGATAAGGAGCAGTCTGCAGAGGCTTAGATACAAGGTAATCACAGAGGTAAAAAGTGTATTAATATAACAGTGTTGGTTATTCAGAACTGGGGAATGGTAATATGGGATTATAAGTGCTATTGTTTGGAGGGTTTTCCGCTCACAAGCAAACTGCGCTCAAAGTAAACAAGCGCACAAGTGAAACCCGGTAATCTCTAACTTCAGATATTGCAACTGTGTTAACTTCTTCTACACATAGACTTTAATGGAGTGTCCTTTCAAAAAAAAAACTTACTTAACCCACACTGCGTAAGACCTACAACGCTAAACCCGAAGGTATTTATGAATATTTTACATTCCAATGTTCTTCACAGAGAGACCTATTTATCAAATGTCTGTCGGACCTGATCCGACAGTGCGGATCAGGTCCGACAGACACCTCTGAATGCGGAGAGCAATACGCTCTACCTATTCAGCATTGCACCAGCAGCTCACAAGAGCTGCTGGTGCAACGCCGCCCCCTGCAGACTCGCGGCCAATTGTACTCGATCGAGTTGCATTGTGGTGATGTGTGCTCAGAGCAGGCGGACAGGTTATGGAGTAGCGGTCTTTAGACACGGGCCCTCAAGCTCCATCCTGAGCTTGATAAATGGGCCCCATAGAAGAAAATTTTCTTTTTATTTTTAAATATATATTTGTATGTATATATAATATACTATATACATATGTGTGTGTGTATATATACTATATATATATATGTGTGTGTGTATATATACTATATATATATGTGTGTGTGTATATATACTAAATATATATGTGTGTGTGTATATATACTAAATATATATGTGTGTGTGTATATATACTATATATATATATGTGTGTGTGTGAAAAAAAGAGAAAGAGAACAGCACTCCTGAGATAGAACAAAAGCTAGAATAACTTCCATGCCTGTTCATTTATGTTGCAACTCAGGGTGCGCGTTCTTTTAGCACACTATGCCCCTTCACAGAGAAACAATATCCTGTAGCATATCAGTCTGATCCTGCCCAATGACAGTCCAGCGCCGAAATACCAGGCAATTCTTCTCTGAACAAGGGAAGCAACAACCCCAGACGATCGTTTCGGCCTTCTGTGGGCCTCCTCAGTGAGGTGCAGTTGTATCTCTCTAAGGGCATGTGTGCACGGGGTCCACGTCTGGATTACCCATTACTCTTAGGGAGACCCAAGAGTAATTTACATATGCAAAAAAGGGGGAGGAGAACAGCACCCCTGAGATAGAACAAAAGCTAGAATAACTTCCATGCCTGTTCATTTATATTGCAACTCAGGGTGCTCGTTCTTTTAGCAAACTATGCCCCTTCACAGAGAAACAATATCCTGTAGCATATCAGTCTGATCCTGCCCAATGACAGTCCAGCGCCGAAATACCAGGCAATTCTTCTCTGAACAAGGGAAGCAACAACCCCAGACGATCGTTTCAGATACAACTGCACCTCACTGACGAGGCCCACAGAAGGCCGAAACGATCGTCTGGGGTTGTTGCTATCAGATATCTGAGATGTCTGATATTTTTTTTTTAATATCTATATGATTATATACAGGTGTATATATATATATATATATATATATATATATATATATATATATATTTAAAAATACAAATAATATTTTCTTCTAAGTGAAGAAGATTGGAATATAAAATATTTACAATAACAACACATTAGAACACATTATAAAATATTAAAAATGATTTTTCAAGTTTTGAGGTATTTAACTGGAAAGGGCTCCAAAGTGTATATGTATGTACCCTTAACCCTTACACTTTACGCAAGGTTTTCACTCGTTCTAACCCGATGTGCGCAAATTTTATTTTTGCTCAAGCACCCCTGTTTACTTTCAACTTATAATATGCGCGCAAGTTAGCACAGTCGCGGTATTGCTTATCTCAACCCGCACTAACTTTAGCTCGACACTTGTAGTCTAGCTCTGAATTGGAAACCGCGTGTAGGCTCAGCAAAAGGTCTCCTGCTGTAAACAAAAGATCAGTAAAAAGTATCACCATAATGGAGAGTTCATGAGACAGTTGTTTTCCCCTATGAAGTTTATGACTTTATACAAACCACCACAAACATACTTTTTAATGAGACATTCTAATAGAGTAATAAAGTGCTTTAATTTGTTATGACCAAATAAAGCAAATTATTCCATTTCAAAGCTAATGTAAAATTCTCTATAATATACTACAAGTACTTTTGTAGTAAGCCTGATGGCTGTAGACTAATAAATACATTTATCCATATGGTAAAATGACTAACTTAAAGGGACAGTATATACTTTTGAGATTGTAATAAAAATGTTTAAAGGGACATTCTAGTGAAAAGGATGCTGGGAGACTCCCAGACTGTGCCCATAGCTCCAAGACATTTCCACAGACTGCCCAAATTCCACCCTCATTACCAGGACGTTGTTCCTTTACGTGCTGTCCCAGGTTATAATATGCCACAAAGGTTAAGAGGTACATTCTAGCTTCAGGCACACCATTGGTAATATGTTCTGACGTATCCCTTTTATTATTTAGGAATACGTTATTGTGAAGAAGAATTCCCTCTGTGATGGCATTGAGCTGAGAGCTGGGCAGGTGAGTACTTGCCAAAATATATTGGCCCTTATTTATCAACGTCTTGACAACTGCTTCTGCAGCCGAGTTACCCATAAACTCTTTCAATGTGCACATACTGTGCAATAATGTGAACACGTTTGCATTTACTGTCCCTTTAAGTTCAGAATAGCTGATAAAATTCTGATGACCTTATTACTTTCAACAGGACAGATTTTCATGAATTTAAAGGGATGGAACCCCCCCAAAAATTCACACAACACATATCATTTAAAAAAAAGTTTCCAATTTACTTCTCATATTTAATTTGCATAGTTTCCATGATATTCTGTTGAAGAAATACCTAGGTAGCATCTGCAGCGCTACATGACAGGAAATAGTGGATAACATTCTTGCAAAACTGCTGCTATATAGTGCTCTAGAAATGGGCCGGCTCCTAAGTTTACGTCCCTGCTAATAGAAGTAAATTAGAAAGTTGTTTAAAATCGCATGTTCTATCTGAATCATGAAAGAAAATTTTGCGGTTTTATATCCCTTTAAGATTTTTGCGAATTCCTAAAGGGTGGTCAGATACTGCGTTATTTTATATTCGGTCTAGTGAATCTATCGTACTGTAAATGCGCTGAATAGGTTGTGTGTGTTTCAGGTCCCTGTAAACTGTGGTGACGATGCTGTGTATTTCGCTATGGATGAGTGGGATTATATAGAGGGACACCAGGAGGTTTATAAAGAAGTCATGACGGAAGATCAGAATATCCCAAATAATATAAAAAACTCCACCAACCGAGACTCAGGTAAGTGCGTCAATCCTGAGATATTTTTATTATTATTTTCAGGTATTTGTAGAGCGCCAACAGATTCCGCAGCGCTAATATATAATAACCTGAAACCTAACGGAATTTACTGTACTGCTCTGACGGCATCAGAACGACGTTCCCATTGGAGCCTATGGAGGTGCGCTCTTGTGAGCGCAAAGCTTGCTAACAATTCGAATGCAAGCTTTCATTTGCGTTGCGCTTTACTCGTAATACCAGCGTATATTAGCGTGCGCTGGTATTACTTAGTAGAGTGCTAATATCGCTTGCACGCTCCACTTGTAATCTAGCCCTTGAAGGGACATTCTAGTCAAAATTAAAGGTTCATCATTCAGATAGGGCATGCATTTTTAAACAACTTTCTAATTACTTTTATTATCAAATTTGCTTTGTTCTTTTGGTATTCTTTATTGAAAGCTAAACCTAGGTAGGCTCATATGCTAATTTCTAAAACCTTGAAGGCTGCCTCTTATCTCAGTGCATTTTTACAGTTTTCACAGCTAGACAGTGCTAGTTTGTGTGTGCCATATAGATAACATTGTGAAGTGGAGTTATTTATGTCATCCCTGATTGGCTAAAATGCAAGTCTGTCAAAAGAACTGAAATAAGGAGGCAGTCTGCAGAGGCTTAGATACAAGGTAATCACAGCGGTAAAAAGTATATTAATACAACTGAGATAAGGGGCAGTCTGCAGAGGCTTAGATACAAGGTAATCACAGAGGTAAAAAGTATATTAATATAACTGAGATAAGGAGCAGTCTGCAGAGGCTTAGATACAAGGTAATCACAGAGGTAAAAAGTATATTAATATAACTGAGATAAGGAGCAGTCTGCAGAGGCTTAGATACAGGATAATCACAGAGGTAAAAAGTATATTAATATAACTAAGATAAGGAGCAGTCTGCAGAGGCTTAGATACAGGGTAATCACAGAGGTAAAAAGTATATTAATATAACTGAGATAAGGAGCAGTCTGCAGAGGCTTAGATACAAGGTAATCACAGGGGTAAAAAGTATATTAATATAACTGAGATAAGGGGCAGTCTGCAGAGGCTTAGATACAAGGTAATCACAGAGGTAAAAAGTATATTAATATAACTGAGATAAGGAGCAGTCTGCAGAGGCTTAGATACAAGGTAATCACAGAGGTAAAAAGTATATTAATATAACTGAGATAAGGAGCAGTCTGCAGAGGCTTAGATACAAGGTAATCACAGAGGTAAAAAGTATATTAATATAACTGAGATAAGGAGCAGTCTGCAGAGGCTTAGATACAGGGTAATCACAGAGGTAAACAGTATATTAATATAACTGAGATAAGGAGCAGTCTGCAGAGGCTTAGATACAGGGTAATCACAGAGGTAAAAAGTATATTAATATCACTGAGATAAGGAGCAGTCTGTAGAGGGTTAGATACAAGGTAATCACAGAGGTAAAAAGTATATTAATATTACTGAGATAAGGAGCAGTCTGCAGAGACTTAGATACAAGGTAATCACAGAGGTAAAAAGTATATTAATATAACTGAGATAAGAAGCAGTCTGCAGAGGGTTAGATACAAGGTAATCACAGAGGTAAAAAGTGTATTAAAATAACTGAGATAAGTAGCAGTCTGCAGAGGCTTAGATACAAGGTAATCACAGAGGTAAAAAGTATATTAATATAACTGAGATAAGGAACAGTCTGCATAGGCTTAGATACAAGGTAATCACAGAGGTAAAAAGTATATTAATATAACTGAGATAAGGAGCAGTCTGCAGAGGCTTAGATACAGGGTAATCACAGAGGTAAAAAGTATATTAATATCACTGAGATAAGGAGCAGTCTGTAGAGGGTTAGATACAAGGTAATTACAGAGGTAAAAAGTGTATTAATATAACTGAGATAAGGAGCAGTCTGTAGAGGGTTAGATACAAGGTAATCACAGAGGTAAAAAGTATATTAATATAACTGAGATAAGGGGCAGTCTGCAGAGGGTTAGATACAAGGTAATCACAGAGGTAAAAAGTGTATTAATATAACTGAGATAAGGAGCAGTCTGCAGAGGGTTAGATACAAGGTAATCACAGAGGTAAAACATGTATTAATATAACTGAGATAAGGGACAGTCTGCAGAGGGTTAGATACAGGGTAATCACAGAGGTAAACAGTATATTAATATAACTGTGTTGGTTGTGCAAAACTTGAGAATGTGTAATAAAGGGATTATCTATCTTTTTAAACAATAAAAATTCTAGAGTGTTCCTTTAATGAACGGAAATCTGGTTATTTAAAGCATAACAGGATCTAGACTTGTGCGCAGCGGAAAAAATTGTTTTGGTTCGTTTCGGACCGATTCGGATGTTTCGAATTTCATTTTCGGATCGATTTTAATTCGGATACATTCGAATGCATTTGGATTCATTTAGATTCAAATAAATTCGGATGTATTTGGTTCAGATTTGATTAGTAAATTCGGAAGTTCCTTATGTGTTAGGTGTATTAGACTAGTATTATGTACTGTAATATTAGGTATAACCCATAGCAGAGTGATATAACCTAATATACTGTGCAATACTAGTGTATTTGTGATTAGTCCATGGCCATCCGAATGTAACGAATAAATCCAAACTAATTCAGATTTATTCGTTAGTTTCATTGCTACGGTAATTCGGAAATTCTAATCGATCCGAAGCTCCGAATTTGACAAATTCGTCCGAATTTCGATTCGGAACGAAACGAAACGCACATGTCTAACAGAAACACAGTAATCAGTTATTGACTCAATAGAGGTAGGTTTTATCTACTATCAGCTGCTGTTTAAACCTTATGTTGGATATTTACTAGGCATATATACTACACGCATATAAAAATGACTTAAAAGGTCCTTTATAAATCTAAAAAAGCTTTTTATTACATGATTTAAACAGGTGACTCTAAGTCAGAGAAAAGGGTTGAACGTACAGAGGAACTGCAAGTAATTTGTAGCTGGGAACCGCAAGGTATAGCCCTTCCTGTGGATATTTCAGCAGGTGAATATAAACCTGATTCAATTTATATGTGGCCCTCAAACACTCCAAAGAACCAGACAAATTTGTTTTTTCAAGTACACACCGAATTTATTTTAAAATGATATTTTATTTCAGAAGCATTGTTGGCATCAAAACTATATTAACAGTTTAAAACAGGAGTAGGCAAATTATGAGACACTAAAGTCAAAATTAATCTTACATGATTCAAATAAAACATGCAATTTGAAAGGGCTTTCCAATTCACTTCTATTATCAAATCATGCTCAGTATTTTTATATGCACACTTTGCAAGAGTTCAGTGTTTAAGTGTAGGAGTTTGTTATTGGCTTATGGCTGTCACATGATAATGGGGGCCGACAAATTGAAGTCAATTTTTCAATTTTAGATAGAGTTAAATTCATTAGTTGCAATGCAGTTGTGCTATAACTTTCTTTTTAATATAGATATAAAATTCTAATACCTACGCTCCACCAACTCAGCTAGAGCAGCAATTTTAAGCAAATTTCTAATTTACTCCTATTATAATTTTTTCTTTGTTATCTATCTTTATTTAAAAAGCAGGAATGTAAAGCTTAGGAGCCGGCCCATTTTATGTTCAGCACCCTGGAAAGTGCTTGCTTATTGGTGGCTACATTTTGCAAGTCAATAAGCAAACATAACCCAGGTTCTCAACCAAAACTGGGCCGGCTCTTAAGCTTTACATTGCTGCTTTTTAAATAAAGATACCAAGAGAATGAAGGAATATTGATAATAGGAGTAAATTAGAAAGTTGCTTAAAATTGCATGCTCTATCTGAATCATTAAAGAAAGAAAATTGGGTTAAGTAGCCCTTTAAAGGGACAGGAAACCCCAATTTTTTCTTTCATTGTTCAGATAGATTATACAATTTTAAACAACTTTCCAATTTACTTCTATAATCTAATTATCTTTATTTTGTTGGTATCCTTTGTTGAAGAAACAGCAATGCATATGGGTGAGCCAACAACATGAGGAATATATATGCAGCCACCAATCACCAGCTCCTAAGCCTACCTAGGTACTCTTTCTCAACAAATGATACCAAGACAACAAAACAAATTAGAAGTAAAGTAAATTTGAAAGTAGTTTAAAATGACCTGCTCTATTTGAATCATGAAAGAAAAAAATTCTGTTTCGTGTCCCTTTAAGTTTCTCCACTCTCGATCGACTCTTAAATAACTTTTTCTACTCGCACAAGCTGATTTGTTCATCTACAATTTGAAATTGCTGACTTAAAAATATTAAACGTGCGTTGCTAAACTGTCATACAATAAGAAAGCTGTGGGCGGAGCTTGGCGGCCATTTTCTGCTGCTAACAAATGATCATTATTTAAAAGTTTCATGAACTTCTTACAAGCTTATTTATAGATGTCTGGTATGTAACAATATGTGATAAAGAGACTTAAACTCTGTGAGCTAAAATGTCCACCTTAATCATCTTTGTTAATAATTTCCCCAGGTAACATTAAGACCGAAAGTGTATTAACTGGTGAAAATACAGAGGAGCCGTATACAAAGAACCATCTCAAAGCAGAGGAGACTCCTGAGGATACCTCAGTAGGTTAGTACAGGCCGTGACATTAGATTCCAGGTTGATGAAGCAAGTACTCTGTTAAGTGTAGCATATTGCAGGGTTAGAGTAAGTCTGCTGGATGTACTTCATCTTGTCTGGAGACATGAGGGGGGAAAAAAAACACAATTTTCACAGTCAAATTACCGGAAAAATGGGCAAAATAAAAAAATTAAAATAGATTTCATATTGTTTTGCTACTCATTATTAAACAGTTTGAGTTTAATGTTTTAGAAAAGTGTCTTTCTTGTATACAGTACGTACTGAAGTTTACATGGTTAAAACAATCAATATCTTACTGCCTGAAATCTTGCGGTGGAAAACTAGGGTACTGGGGTATCAGGCTCAGTTTATTGTCTTGTTCATAACGCCTAACATTTTACAGGAGATCAGGAGTCATGTGAGAGGCAGCCATAATGGGAGGAGCAGGGCACAGCTGTGTTATAGACTAGCCAGGGCATTCCATGGGTCAGGGGATGTTCTGAGAGGGAAAGATTTGTCCTTTCTTGAAAAAATACCGACAGGAAAGCAGGCAAACATCCAATATGTTGAAGCGCATATACGCATGTGCGAAACGCGTCTGTTATAGGGAGCACTACTCTGTACCCTAAGGCTCAATGTTAATAAACCAAAGGATTGTATATACTATGGGACTCAGCTGTTTTTTTTGTTCTATGTAAACATCTAATATGTGACGATCCTGCAGTATCCGGGACGGTTGGGAGGTTTGCTCGAGTGTTTATACATTGAAATGGAGATGAAATTAGATAACTGCTAGTAATAGTGTTTAAAAAACTGAAAATGTGTAAGGATTCCGCTCCATGTTTTACCTATGCCTTTTCCACTCACCTGACCTCAGCCTTACCTGTACTTAAGGCATCAGCTGACAGCAGACAGGTGCTTAATTATTACGTTTCTAGACTAGCTCTGAAGCCTGTCTGACTTCTACTTGCTGTGCGTTTATTCTAAAACCCACTTTGCTTTTCTACCAATTCTGGATCAGTTACCTCCTTGGGAGTACATATTCCATATTGCCTGTTTATATGGTCATAAGCTTACACAAAGTTTTACAGAGGCGAGTTTTGCTTTTTAGCGTGCACGCTACAACAGAGACTTACTTCATACTGCAGTGTGTTTGTTGCCGTCTCTCTCTGAGATTTCTATCACCTCTGAGCCTCTGAAGTGTTTCTCGTACACCGGACTCCTCCCCCCCTTTCACCGCAACACAGCGCAACTCTCCTACAGACAGCGTTCCACGGACCAAGCACCGGGACGTCTTACAAACAGCTCCGCTTCTGTTACACACGATCCGGTGACTGGGGGTAAGCGCTGTAGTTACGTTAAGGAGTTCTGTACAACTAAACATTGGACTTTACTTTTCCCTGCTGCTTTACTGACCGCAAGACTATCAGCACATGTGAACACTGATCTGTAGCATACAAACTAACAGAGTGTAAAACTGACAGTTTGACCTAAAACAGAACTGTTATATCTTACTCCAGCTCTAATAGCAACTTTGCCTGCTTTCTGGAACTCTGCTTCTCCTTACCAAAAGTTAATGTACTGTGAGCTAGCTGAAGTTAAAAGATCGCTACTAACAAGCTGATTTATTTTTTATGATTTCTTCCATACCAGCCTTTGTTTATGTTTATACTGTTGCTGTGACGTTCAACAGCAAATGTGATTTACATCACCCATTGCCAGACAAGACTCTGGTCTGCAATCCAATTACCTGAGAATAATAATTTCACTGAAAGCAGCTTGGTCTATGCTGTTCAATAGTCCATTTGCCAAAAGTGATACAAATCATTTATTTTTGCATTCTCTGCAGTTGTGATCCATCCTCACTCTCTACTAAATCCTTACAGAATAATTAAGCCCTTTAAACATGGATCCAGCAGAATTGCCCCAATTCGTTTACAACCTGTCTAAAAGAGTAGACGAACTCAGTCAAGGTCTTAGGGATCTAAAGGTTGAAAATGAGACATTAACAAAGGTTATAAGAGAGACAACCCCTCCCAAAGCAAAAGCTGCTGTATCTATTGTGGAACCACAGATTGCAGCACCTGATTTGTTCAATGGTGATAGGAGTCTCTATCGCCAATATAGGAATGCCTGCCTCCTCACTTTTAACCTTAAGCCACTTACATATCCTAATGATAAGATTAAAGTTCTCACAATGATCACCTATCTACGGGGTGAACCCCGAATCTGGGCAGACACCCTTTTCGAAACCAACGATCCTATTTTATCATCCCTACAGTCTTTTCTAGCAGTCATGGATGAACTTTATTCAGACTCAAATTTACAATTGACTGCAGAAAGTAAGATGCGGAAACTAAAGCAAGGCAACCGTCCTGTTGAAGTCTATATAACGGAGTTTAAACAACATGCCATTGACTCCCAATGGAACGTGATTGCCTTAAGAAACCAATTTCGTCTTGGACTCTCGGAAGCAGTTAAAGATGAGCTAGCCCGAACTGATCTCCCTGACTCCTTAGACGGCCTCATGAAGCTCTCAATGCAAATTGATAGAAGGCTTCGCGAAAGGAAGTCAGAGCGTCAAGTTGGGGATTCTTCTTACAAGAGATCTTTCCATCCTCCTCCAACTGCTTCTTCATCAAGTGTGCCTGAACCTATGGATATAGGCTTTATGCGGGGTCCATTGACCTCTGAAGAAAGGTTTAGAAGAAAATCGAAAGGACTGTGTATGTATTGTGGAAGTCCTAGCCATTCTATCCGCGAATGCCCCTCTCTACGCAAAAATAAAAACAGTAAGTCTCTCTTACATTTGACTTCTATGATTGTACATGATAAACCAATTCACTGTACTTTAACCCTCTCTTTACAGTGGGACAGCAATCGCATGACGAAAGAAGCTATAATTGACACAGGAGCCCAAGGGAATTATATAGATAAAGCTATTGTTGAAAAAAATAAAATACCTCTCATCACTAAATTGTCTCCTGTCTCTATACGGGTTGTAGATGGGTCTGAAATTTCTTCTGGTCCTATTACTCAGCATACAATTCCCATTCTTGTATCCACCTTAGGTTCACATCAGGAATACATCACGTTTGATGTTATTACCTCTCCTCTATTCCCCATTGTACTAGGGTTGCAATGGCTTCGTCTACACGAACCTGTGATCAATTGGAGTTCTTTGGAAGTTAAATTTGATTCACCATACTGCCACCAAACCTGTCTAAATCATTCTCTTCTGTTCCAAATGACAGAAACTCCACACATACCTAAAGTATATGAGAAATTTGCAGAGGTATTCAGTAAGAAGGAAGCTGATACTCTACCTCCTCATCGGTCGTATGACTGTCCGATCGACCTCAAACCTGGTACCACTCCTCCCTACGGTCATCTCTACCCTCTTTGCCAACCCGAGCTTGATCATTTAAAGACGTATTTAGATGAAAACTTAAAAAAAGGTTTTATACGTCTTTCGGTCTCTCCAGCAGCTGCCGGGTTCTTCTTTGTAAGAAACAAAGATAACTCCCTTCGACCAATCATCGACTTCAGGGAACTCAACAAAATTACTATAAAAAACAGGTATCCCCTACCACTCATCCCTGAACTCATTGAACGCCTCCAACATGCCAAAATCTTCACCAAATTAGATCTAAGAGGGGCTTATAACCTAGTCCGCATAAGAGAAGGGGATGAGTGGTTAACCGCTTTTAGGACAAGATACGGCTTGTTTGAGTACCTGGTAATGCCGTTCGGGTTAACTAACGCCCCGGCCACATTCCAGTATTTTATTAACGATATATTTCACGATCTTCTTGATACTTGTGTGGTCGTATACCTGGACGACATTCTAGTGTACTCAAACACGCTTGAAGAACATGTTAAACATGTTAGTTGGATACTCTCCAGACTCCAAGTCCATAGGCTATATGCAAAGCTAGAAAAGTGTGTATTCCACACCAAAGAAATAGATTTTTTGGGGTACTCCATTGGCCCAAAAGGTATCCAAATGCAGGTTAACAAAGTCGATTCCGTAAAAAACTGGCCACAACCAAAAAATAGGAAGGAACTACAACGATTCCTCGGGTTTAGCAACTATTATAGAAAGTTTATTAAAAACTTCTCTCAAATTGCTAAACCCCTCACTGTACTCACCAGTTCCAGTACACCTTTCACCTGGAACACCAAGGCAACCGAAGCTTTCAACTCATTAAAAAACTCCTTCTGCTCAGCTCCAATACTTCAATTTCCTGACCCTTCCCTCCAATTCATTTTGGAGGTGGATTCCTCAGATTATGCCCTTGGAGCTGTTCTCTCGCAAAGATGCAGTATGACCCAACCACTACATCCAGTAGCTTTCTATTCCAAAATTCTTTCTGCACCTGAGATGAACTATGCCGTTGGTGAAAAGGAACTCCTGGTGATAAAACGTGCCTTTGAACATTGGAGGCATCTCCTGGAGGGCACCATCTTACCAATAATCATCTTCACCGATCACCGTAATCTCGAGTTCCTACAGAGAAATAAAACTCTCTCTAGTCGACAGGTAAGATGGAGCCTATACTTCAGCAGGTTCAATTATCAAATCATCTACAGGCCCGGCTCTAAAAACGGAAAGGCGGACGCACTTTCCAGAAAAGACCCTAGACCTCCAAACACTCAGGAATCTACTTCTATCATTCCTTCAGATAGATTCTTGGGTCTATTGTCCACCTTCAAGACACAGCTTCAGACAGCTTTACGGTCAGATCCTCAACTACCCCAACTCCGACTATCTCGTAGAAACAACCTCTACTATCATGGCACTCTCTTGTATGTTCCCGAAATTCTTAGACCTGCTCTGATTAAACGACATCATGATCCACCTCTCCTTGGACATCCAGGTATTACCAAAACAAAAGAACTTCTCAGCAGATCCTACTGGTGGCCAAATTTGGAAACGTCTGTTAAAAACTATATCTCAAACTGCCCCATCTGCATTACTTCCAAAAAGGAAAGGGCCAAGCCGTATGGACATCTTCTTCCAATTCAAATACCTGATAGACCTTGGTTACATCTCGGCATGGACTTCATAGTTGAATTACCTGTGAGTTCTGGTTTCAACACCATTCTAGTTGTTACAGACATCCTGACCAAAATGGCTCATTTTATTCCTTTTAACAAACTTCCCACTTCCAGAGAAACAGCTCAACTTTTCTTAAATTCTATTGTCCGATACCACGGAATTCCTTCCATCATAACAACTGATAGGGGTACTCAGTTTACCTCGAAGTTCTGGAAAAGTCTTTCTGTTCAACTGAAATTTGATCATCGCCTAAGTACTGCCTTCCATCCACAAACAAATGGTCAAACAGAGAAATTAAACCAATGGCTAGAGCAGTATTTACACTGTTATTGCTCTTATCAGCAAAGCGAATGGTCACAATACTTATATCTGGCCGAATTTGCTTACAATAACTCGGTTAATTCATCCACCAAAGTTTCACCTTTCTTTGCAAACTATGCTTTTCATCCTCATTTCTCCCTGGAACAAACGGATAACCCAAATTCTCCTTGTGTAGATGATCTACTACAGAAGCTCGCTGAAAACTTCCACTTCCTAAGAAAAAATATTCAACAGGCTCAAACCTCACAGAAGAAATACTACGACTTACGTAGACGACCATCACCATCTTATGCCATAGGCAATAGAGTTTGGCTTTCGACAAAAAACATCAAAATACCCGTTCCCAGTAAAAAACTAGCAGGATTATATATAGGGCCATTCACTATCACTCACGTTGTTAACCCAAATGCAGTTACTCTGGACCTTCCTAGTTCTATACCCATCCATCCTACCTTTCATGTGTCTCTCCTTAAACCAGCTTCAGATGATCCTTCAGTGAAAACCATATTACCTCCTGTACCAGTACCCCTGGATTCGGATACTTATGAAATTCAAGACCTCCTGGATTCCAGACGGTATAAAGGTGTTTTGCAATATCTGGTGAGATGGAAAGGCTACTCACCTGAAGATGACACTTGGGAGCCCTATACTAATATCGATGCACCTAGACTCATCTCTCGTTTCCACAGACGATATCCCCTTAGACCTAAACATCAAGCCGAGGATCGGCTTGCTTGAAGGGGGGCGTATGTAAGGATTCCGCTCCATGTTTTACCTATGCCTTTTCCACTCACCTGACCTCAGCCTTACCTGTACTTAAGGCATCAGCTGACAGCAGACAGGTGCTTAATTATTAAGTTTCTAGACTAGCTCTGAAGCCTGTCTGACTTCTACTTGCTGTGCGTTTATTCTAAAACCCACTTTGCTTTTCTACCAATTCTGGATCAGTTACCTCCTTGGGAGTACATATTCCATATTGCCTGTTTATATGGTCATAAGCTTACACAAAGTTTTACAGAGGCGAGTTTTGCTTTTTAGCGTGCACGCTACAACAGAGACTTACTTCATACTGCAGTGTGTTTGTTGCCGTCTCTCTCTGAGATTTCTATCACCTCTGAGCCTCTGAAGTGTTTCTCGTACACCGGACTCCTCCCCCCCTTTCACCGCAACACAGCGCAACTCTCCTACAGACAGCGTTCCACGGACCAAGCACCGGGACGTCTTACAAACAGCTCCGCTTCTGTTACACACGATCCGGTGACTGGGGGTAAGCGCTGTAGTTACGTTAAGGAGTTCTGTACAACTAAACATTGGACTTTACTTTTCCCTGCTGCTTTACTGACCGCAAGACTATCAGCACATGTGAACACTGATCTGTAGCATACAAACTAACAGAGTGTAAAACTGACAGTTTGACCTAAAACAGAACTGTTATATCTTACTCCAGCTCTAATAGCAACTTTGCCTGCTTTCTGGAACTCTGTTTCTCCTTACCAAAAGTTAATGTACTGTGAGCTAGCTGAAGTTAAAAGATCGCTACTAACAAGCTGATTTATTTTTTATGATTTCTTCCATACCAGCCTTTGTTTATGTTTATACTGTTGCTGTGACGTTCAACAGCAAATGTGATTTACATCACCCATTGCCAGACAAGACTCTGGTCTGCAATCCAATTACCTGAGAATAATAATTTCACTGAAAGCAGCTTGGTCTATGCTGTTCAATAGTCCATTTGCCAAAAGTGATACAAATCATTTATTTTTGCATTCTCTGCAGTTGTGATCCATCCTCACTCTCTACTAAATCCTTACAAAATGTAAGCTTCTAGCATTGTAAACATTATAAGATAGAACATTTTAATAACTAAACAACGCTGTTTATTGGATGCTTCACACAGGTAAAGTCAAGGCTGAAGTTGTATTAAGTGCGGAACACTCGGAGGAACCGGATGTAAGCCACCATCTAGAAGCTCAGAGAACAACTGAAGATACCTTAATGGGTGAGTTTAAGTCAACCCTTGATAATGAAGGTTTTCTCTTGGGTGAGCAAAAGACAAAAAAACAAGCCAATCCCCCTTTTTTATTTCATAAATGGATTGGCATTATCTGCAGTTTGAGACTCTTTCATATAGGAGAATATCTTACTAATATTAGGCTAGATTACAAGTGGAGTGCTAATTCATCGTGCGCTAGTAAACTGGCAAATTCACCCATTTACAGGCACGCAATAAATAACCAGCCATTACATGTGGCTCAGAAAATTAACCAGAGATCAGACCTCTGGTTAATTTTCTAAATGTCCCCCAATTGCCCCCAAAATAATGTGGTGTTTTTTATTTATATACTGTATATATATAAAAAAGAAGCATCTATATTTTTTAAAATATAACTGCAAATGCAGTTTTAAAGGGTTAAAAGTGGCAGGTGTGGGGAGTTAGAATAAAAGGGCACTGAAAAGTGCCTTTACATAGCGGTCTATGGGAACTGTGTGTTCCCAGGAAATATATATGTATAGGCTTATATACATATATATCTATGTGTTAATATGCTTATATACATATATATCTATGTGTTAATATGCTTATATACATATATATCTATGTGTTAATATGCTTATATACATATATATTTATGTGTTACTATGTGTATATACATATATATTTATGTGTTAATATGTGTATATACATATATATTTATGTGTTACTATGTGTATATACATATATATTTATGTGTTACTATGTGTATATACATATATATTTATGTGTTATTATGTGTATATACATATATATTTATGTGTTACTATGTGTATATACATATATATATTTATGTGTTACTATGTGTATATACATATATATTTATGTGTTAATATGTGTATATACAGATATATTTATGTGTTAATATGTGTATATACATATATATCTATGTGTTAATATGTGTATATACATATATATCTATGTGTTACTATGCTTATATACATATATATTTATGTGTTAATAGGCTTATATAAATATATATATATGTTTATAGGCTTATATAAATATATATCTATGTGTTAATATGCTTATATACATATATATCTATGTGTTACTATGTGTATATACATATATATTTATGTGTTACTATGTGTATATACATATATATCTATGTGTTACTATGTGTATATACATATATATTTATGTGTTACTATGTGTATATACATATATATTTATGTGTTACTATGTGTATATACATATATATCTATGTGTTAATATGCTTATATACATATATATTTATGTGTTAATATGTTTATATACATATATATCTATGTGTTAATATGTGTATATACATATATATATCTATGTGTTAATATGTGTATATACATATATATCTGTGTTAATATGCTTATATACATATATATCTATGTGTTACTATGTGTATATACATATATATTTATGTGTTACTATGTGTATATATATATATATCTATGTGTTAATATGCTTATATACATATATATCTATGTGTTAATATGTGTATATACATATATATCTATGTGTTAATATGCTTATATACATATATATCTATGTGTTAATATGCTTATATACATATATATCTATGTGTTAATATGCTTATATACATATATATCTATGTGTTAATAGGCTTATATACATATATATCTATGTGTTAATATGCTTATATACATATATATTTATGTGTTAATATGTTTATATACATATATATTTATGTGTTAATATGTGTATATACATATATATTTATGTGTTAATATGTTTATATACATATATATCTATGTGTTAATATGCTTATATACATATATATCTATGTGTTACTATGTGTATATACAGATATATTTATGTGTTACTATGTGTATATACATATATATCTATGTGTTAATATGCTTATATACATATATATCTATGTGTTAATATGTGTATATACATATATATTTATGTGTTAATATGCTTATATACATATATATCTATGTGTTACTATGTGTATATAAATATATATTTATGTGTTACTATGTGTATATACATATATATTTATGTGTTAATATGCTTATATACATATATATCTATGTGTTAATATGTTTATATACATATATATCTATGTGTTAATAGGCTTATATACATATATATCTATGTGTTAATATGTTTATATACACATATAAACACATATATATTTATTTATACATATATATCTAACATTTGCTGCTCATCGCTGCGCAACTTACCCCCTTCGCTGTGCTAGTTCTCATGCTGTGTCTGAGGGCATGAAGCGAGGCGTCTATTGGAGCCTATGGAAGCTCGCTCTTGTTCAAGATCGCGTTCGCATTGCATCTAACTTGTAATATTAGTGCAGATATTTTGCAAAAATAAAAAGAGAGAAGCGCTCAACCTGGGAACGAACAATAGCATAATAGCTTGTTCTATGGCTAGTTACCACCCTAGAAGCAGCCTCTTTTCGCTCAACATGTGCCTTTCACAGAGAAGAACTTTCCTGAAGCATATCAGTCTGATCCCGACTTCACAGTACAGTCCAGTCCCGAAATACCAGACAATCCCTCTCTTAACGAGAGAAACAGCAAAACCCCAGACGTACGTTTCGGCCTAGTGTGGGCCTCGTCAGTGAGGTGCAGTCATATCCCTTTAGGCACACTGAGCAACGGGTCCACGTCTGGATTCCCGCATCTCACTTAGGGAGACTTCCCTAAGTGTCATCATTTGCATAAATAAAATGAGAGAAGCACTCAACCTGGGAACTAACAATAGCAGAATAGCTTGTTCTATGGCTAGTTACCACCCAAGAAGCAGCCTCTTTTTGCTAAATATTTGCTCAGATATTTCCTTAACACAGTGCAACCAGAGCAAAGTGATGTTTGAAGCAAACAGTCAAATATGGAGCAGTGTTTCAAAACTGTGCATTGATTGATGACTGGCTCTTAGGGATTTTTTCAACCCTGACCCCTATCATTTCCCAGTCTACAAAGCTGTGACTTCTGGAGCAATGCACATTTTTTTTTTATAATCTTTTATTGAGGTTCTTGGCGTTGACAACATAAAACAAATGTCCAATCACATAGATTGTGTACATTTTACAAAACAGGTTGTTATAGAGGCTAAGCATCTAATCAGTGGGTTTGTAGGCTTACACATATAATAAAATATACACATATATAGCTTCTGTAAGTAAACATGTATTGTAGGCAACTAGCTAGTATAAACCCCGCCTAAGAAAGCTGCATAGACTGAGATGTTATGATAAAATTCTCTGATATAAATTTTCCATATAATCTTACAAGACAACAAACCATCAGAATTGAACAACAATAGTAATATGGATGGACAGAGCACTATGTTATCTCATTTTTAAATATAATTGAAAAAACCTCCCAAACTGATCGGGGTCACTGGGGAGGGTCTCAAATGACACAGACGGTCACTGTTGGACCTTTGATTAAGGGAGTTATCTAGCATCTGATATTTAACAGAAGAAAGTCATTTGGAACTGGCATATAAAACTAGCTAAGTAAAGTGTCAAATGATATGAGACAATAG
The DNA here is from genome assembly GCF_027579735.1 of Bombina bombina. Lineage (NCBI taxonomy): Eukaryota > Metazoa > Chordata > Amphibia > Anura > Bombinatoridae > Bombina > Bombina bombina. The sequence goes on along the minus strand of NC_069505.1, from coordinate 593,369,200 downwards.
AATGATAACAAGAACATATATTAAGTAATCAGTATAGTGAGAACTCCTGTGTTCAGCTAACCTAGCTTATTTTATAAACAACTGCTGCTGAGGAAGATGGTCTATAAAATCCAAGCGGACCCATACAAGAAAATTTACAAATAATCCTACAATAAGATTGGGTATAGTAATATGAAACTAGGCATGGATTGTTGAAGCAATGTGTCCTATGGGTATCATTGATGCAGAGGAGAGCTTTGTCTGTATGTTATAGGCTACCTTTATGGCGTTGGCGAAGGTGTTATTATTATTATAGGAGTGGTGCTATTATTGTTAAAGCCCAATGGGGAAGAGAGAGATATTATAAGCCTATGAAGTATCTGATAGTAGAGTTATTGTGATAGCTACATGGGAAAATGATGTTAGATCATGTGATATAAGCATGGATAAAGAGGTAAGCTCTCTTATGGACGAGGCTCATTGTTCAGAAATACTGTGATAAACAATATATATGTGAGTTATGGTAGGTAATATTTATATTTGTAAGAACCTCAAAGTTAAGAGTTATGCTTGGATACACTTGATCTACAATATGTAAGTAGCTATCAACAGTTCAAAAGAGGGGATCATTTCTGAGCTAAATATGTAATCTCTATATTACAGAGAACAGTACAGGAAAATAGTGATATAGTGAGTCAACAGGCTATACGAACAATAAAACAGTATAAAGACTTATACTTTCATCTATGCTTGATGATCCTTTCACACCTCTAACTTATGCCAAGGGGAGTAGACATCAAATTAAATTTACTCCAATTGCAGTCTCTAGTCTCAGAAAATGGAGGAGTAGTGCGTATAGGTCTACTGCTGGGGTAGAGGGAGCTCCTAAAAAGGATCCTGCGGTACCTGCACCCAAGATGTCAGCTGTGGGTCCTGGATGATGTCTGGAAAGTCTAGGCTTCAGAGGTGGGAGATTAGTGAGAGTGAGATTTGTGGCGTTTTGCAGGAATCTCACTTAGCGCTCAGGTATATCATCTGCTCTAAGCATCGCAAGGGGGCTCCGATTCAAACTCCAACCTGTCTTCTTGACCGCATGTGTCCCTCGGCGCCTGGTATTAACACCTGGTGGGGACTCACTCCCAACCTAAGACTCTTCATCAGAGATGAAATACTCGCCCGTCACAGCCTCGTGGTTTCTCAAATGCGCATCTGGGGAGTTGCTTGGTACGTGTATTATGATCTCTTCCACAGCATCTTCTCGTTCTGTCCTGACAGTCTGTGTGAGGGAGATGAAGTTGATCTCCATCTTGTGTGAAATCTGTTTGAGGAGGGCTAGGATAGGTGACTCCATTTTGGCTTGGTATGACCTTAGGTTTTCTAGTATCCTCTCTGTCAGTGTTTTTCTATGATCTGATCCACAGGAGTTCAATTAAAACATGAGAAAATGATAGATACTAGTAAACTCATCAGAATTGAAAAACGCTTTTACCCGGCTAGGAGTCCGACCGGGGGAGTATTAATTATGTGACACAGGCCATTAGCTTCACTCTCGATCAGATTATGGGGCCAAATTATCAAGCTCCGTAACCTGTCTGGGGCGGCGGACAGACATACGATCGGGTTGATTGACACCTCCTGCTAGCGGCCGATTGTCTGCGAATCTGCAGGGGGCGGTATTGCACCAGCAGTTAAAAAGAACTGCAGATGCAATGATAAATGCTGAGAGCGTACGTACATGATCCGCAATATCGGATAATGTCTGACCGCACAATGATAAATGGGCCCCTTTGTCTTCTGCCGATGTGAGCTCAGTAATAGTAGTATTATCTGATGTCATAGCTTCTTGATAGTGTATATTTAGAGCTAAGCTGAAGGATGGCATAGCAATAATGAGATAATCTGTAGATTCAATTGGGTATAGACGGAGCTGCTGAATTTCGTGTCTTATCATGGTTGCTGCTTGGACACGCAATGCACCTTTTTAAATACTACATTTTTACCTTCTAATTATTTTGATATTAGACCAATAGCAAATTAAACATTTATTCAAGAGACATTTTAAAAACTCTTCTTTTTTTTTTCTCTGCGGCTAATTTGGTATCTTTTTTTGAAAAGCAGTAATATAAGCTTAGGAACCGGCCCATTTTTGGTTCAGCACCTGGGTAGCGCTTGTTGATTGGTGGCTAAATGTAGCCAGGGTCCTGAACCAAAATGGGGCCGGCTACTAAGCATACATTCCTGCTTTTTCAAATAAAGATACCAAGAGAACAAAGAAAATTTGATAATAGGAGTAAATTAGAAAGTTGCCTAAAATTGCTGCTCTAGCTGAATCACAAAATAATAAATTTGCGTTTAGTATCCCTTTAAATCATCCAATATCATCTAAAGTAGTCTGGTAGAGTAAGACGAGAGTTCACGGGTTGGGTTTAGGGCTTAGTAATTTGTCTTTTATTTGTATTCAAATGGGAGGTGAAATTTGCTGATGTGGGACTTTGCAGATAATTGTTGCTAGTTTTATAAAACTTTAAGGTTAGTATTTTTATAAGCTCAAATTTCTCACTTAAAAATGAAAATCTAAAACTAAATGTTTTAATGGTTTGCACAGGTGAAGTTAAGACTGAAATGATATTATCTATGGAATGCACAGAGGAGCCGTATGTAAGGAGTGATTTAACAGCCCAGGGGACAACTGAAGATACCCTAATGGGTAAGTTTGAGTCAACCCCGGAGAATGCAGGTTGTTTCTTTGGACAAAAGATATAAAAACAGATATCTAGGTGATTGTTTGTTCTACAAACATAATAAAAATACACCTTACACATCTTATACCTTTATGTAAAAAATAATTCTGCACCCCATGTCATCACATATAAGCATAGTTTGTTGTGGCTGGTTCATCTAATCTATTAGCACAAGAGAGGAATTATTTGAACATTCTTTGTAGATTTCATTGATGAGTGAGTAAAGTGAGGGGGTATTTGGAGAGTGCGGTGAAAGAGACGTTGCAAGTTCAAAATATGCTCAAAAGATGATGAACATTAAAGTTACAGGAAGAATGGGATCTGTAGTGTGTTTTGAATTAAAGGGACAGTCTACTCCATTTGTTTATTGTTTGAAAAGATAGACAATCCCTTTATTACCCATTCCCCAGTTTTCCGTAACCAACACAGTTATGATAATACACGTTTTACCTCTGTGATTACGTTGTATCTAAGCCTCTGCAAACTGCCCCCTTATTTCAGTGCTTTTGACAGACTTGCATTTTAGCCAATCAGTGCTGACTCATAGGTAACTCTACTGTAGTGAGCACAATGTTATCTATATGACACACATGAATTAGCGCTGTCTAACTGTGAAAAACTGTCAAAAATGCACTGAGGTAAGAGGCGGCCTTCAAGGGCTAAGAAATTAGCATATGAGCCTACCGAGGTTTAGTTTTTAACAAAGAATACCAAGAGAACAAAGCAAGTTTGAAGATAAAAGTGAACTGGAAAGCTGTATAAAAGGACATGCCCTATCTGAATCATAAAAGTTTACTTTTGACTAGACTGTCCCTTTATTAAAAAAAAGGGAGATGATGTTAGCTCACTCCCTGTAAACATGTATTTAATTTAATGGTAGTTTGTGTTTCTAGATCTTAAAGGGAAAATGTCATCTCCTTTTAAATGTGTAATTAAAGGGACATGAAACCCACTTTTTTTTCTTGCATGATACAGAGAAAGCATGTGATTTTAAACAACTTTACCATTTACTTTTATAATCAAATTTGCTTCATTCTCTTGCTATTCTTTGTTAAATGAGCAGTATTGCACTACTGGGATCTAGCTGAAATAACAAGAGGTATATATGTGGAGCGACCAATCAGCTAGATAGCTCCCAGTAATGCATTACTGCTCCTGAGCCTACCTAGGTATGCTTTTAAACAAAGGATACCAAGCAAACAAAATAAATGAGATAAAATAAGTATATTGAAAAGTTGTTCTGCTCTATCAAATTGTGAAAAAATTGAGTTTCATACGCTTTTAAGGGACATAAAACAGTTTGCATTTATCCCACACTGATTGTTTCTGCCTTGAGCATACCTTGGTATGCTTTCAACAAAGGATAGCAAAAGAATGAAGTCAGTTTGCTAAAATTACATTGAAAAGTCTCTTAAAGGGATGGTAAAGTCCAAATTAAACTTTTATGATTTAGATAGGGAATGTCATTTTAAACAACTTTATAATTTACTTTTATAAATTATTTTGCTGCCATATAGTGCTCCAAACACGGGCCGACGCCTAAGCATACATCCCTGCTTTTCAACAAAAGGTATTAAGAGAACGAAGAACAATTGATAATAGAAGTAAATTAGAAAGTTGTTTAAAATTGCTGCTCTATCTGAATCGTGACAGTTTAATGTTGATTGTCATGTGATTTTAATGTCCCTTTAAACGTGCTGAGCTTCCCTCTGAACCTTTAATAATTAGCGCATCTATTTTTGTTACTGAATGATTTGCGCAGGTAACGTTAAGACTGAGCGTGTTGAAAACCCAGAGGAACTCCACGTAGTGACTCATTTGAAAGCAAAGGAGATCATTTTTCATGACGGTACCTCGAGAGGTGAGTACAGACCATGCCAGGAGTAATTCAAGTGACATAAAGTGAATAGTATGTAGAGGCTGTATATTATTACTATTATTATTATTATTATTATTATTATTATTGTAACGTTTATGCACATTTTAAAAAGGAATACTTTAGTCTTTTTAAACGGGCATAAAACAAAAAAAATTGAAATACTAATTAATTTATTTCAGTATAAAAAAGAAGCAACACATGTATTGGAAAAATGCTAATAAATGTATGACCGTTTCAGTAATTGCATTTACTGTACATGTAGCATACATATATATGCTTCATGCACTCTCATTCATGCATTCACTGTACCTGCTTAGAAAACCAGCAGTGGTGTCTATTTGTCAACCCCCTTTCTAACGGAGTAATTACATTTGCAATATATGAGCAAACGTGATGTATGAATGAATAAAACCGCATATGTACTGTATGTATGCTACATACATAGATGAAGAACTGATAACTTTTACTAGAAACATTTTTGTAATATATATGTATTAGAAAAACTGCTTCTTTTAAAGTGATTGTAAAGTTTTTATATTTAATACACACCATATAAAATCATTTATAAAAACAGGGGTACTTTAAGTCATTAATTTGTTTAAGGGTGCTTCCTTTACCATTTAGTGATGCTAAACATTGCGCTGTTCCTCTGCCCACATCTAATACTTTATTTAGCTGAGCCATGACAAATCCAGCTTCATCCAATCATTGCGTGCCCCACGAGCTGGACGCCAAGGAAGCATCCTTAAAAAATGCTGAAATGAGAGACAATAGAGGGGCGCCTCATGTGTGCATCAGTGTATCAAAAAAGGACATTTAAATGAAAGAGCCAAATGGATACTCACATTTAGCCAGAGTACACTAATGTACTAGTAGGGGCGGGCTCAGGACGTATTAATGGATAGGCCAACAAGGCCGGTGCCTAGTGCGACACATTTTTTAGGGGCAGCACTTGTCCACTGCACTTGAATATCTGGCTGATTTAAAAAAAAAATTGAATGGGTAGCTTACCACCGAGCGGTCACTTGACATTTTCGACCAGCCAGCTTCCACTATCTGTTTGCATGCCGCAGAGCAGCAGAGCCAGTGAGGACTGGAGCAGAGCAACAACGAACTCAGGTAGGGCACTCAGTCTCTGCCACAGAGTCACTCGTCAGACTCAGTACTACTACTGTCTACTCTGTACTTAGTGATCACTAGTCAAGTCAGTGTCTTGGGTGACTGTCAGTGATAGAGGGAGCCGCTGCTTATGGGAGTTAAATCACTTTTTTGTGAGGTCAACTGGCATGGCAATAATAGGGTTAATTCAGCTACAATGTGTTATTGGCAATAAAAGGGGTTAAATATATGCGCTGTGTGTTTGTAGCAATGGCAATATGGGTGTTTAATGCTTGATCTGTGTGTTACATGATGATGTCTGCTTTGTTCATGTTACTGGCAATATGGGTATTAAATCCCTCTTCAGTGTGTGTTACCGCCAATATTAAATAACTTCACTGCATAAAAGAGGGCTAAGTCATTGCTCTGTGTGGGCTAAATTAATTCAGGGATGGTTCTACGCTATAATACTTGGGGCAGCAGACTTTGGTGAGCAAAAACTTGACTTCATGGCTAAATATCAAGGGAGTGGGTGTTACTGCTGGGGTACCCCATTATATTATATTATATATATTTATATATATGAGTCACCCTGCATATGCATTTATGTTTAAATCAACCCACCTGAGTGAATGCAAGCCCTACTACTTAAAAAGACATAAAAAAAAAAATGTTACACAGTGACCAAAAAATGTTACGGCTAAAAAAGGCCATAAAATGGGGGGGCGAGGGGGGCAGCAGAATTTTGAGTGCCTAGGGCAGCACAAAACCTAAATACGCCACTGGGCGGGCTGGTAACTTGGGGTGTACCGGCTGACCCTCTTTGGATAGTGTCCTCACAAACTTGTCCGATGAATACTACTACAATAGGGAACAACAACAGAGCGCCTCATGTGTGCATCAGTGTATCAATATAAAACAATCATAAGAACAATGCCAAATGGGTACTCACATTTAACCATAGTACACTTATGGACTAGTAAAAGCAGGCTGGTAACTTAGAGGTGTACCAGCTAACCCTCTCCAGGCCATGGATGCAATGTGCAGGATAATATCACCACATTCAGTGAGTGATATATAGATAGAATTTATCAAAAGCAGAAGTGTTGCTGCTCAAAAAGAATGTGCTAAACCATAGCTTATATAAAACAAGTTAGTTTATTAAAAACAATTTAAAAGCAATAACAAGCATGGGTTAATGCAACGCGTTTCTCAGCCTTAACCATGGCTGTTTCCTCAGGCATAAAGCACCTTAAACAGCCAACACTTCTGCTTTTGACAAATTCTATCTATATATCACTCACTGAATGTGGTGATATTATCCTGCACATTGCATCCGTGACCAGGAGAGGGTTCGCCGGTACACCTCTAAGTTACCGGCCTGCTTCTACTAGTACATAAGTGTACTATGGTTAAATGTAAGTAGCCATTTCGCATTGTTCTTATGATTGTTTCATATTGATACACTGATGCACACATGAGGCGCTCTGTTGTTGTTCCCTATTGTAGTAGTATTCATCGGACAAGTTTGTGAGGACACTATCCAAAGAGGGTCAGCTGGTACACCCTAAGTTACCAGCCCGCCCCTACTAGTACATTAGTGTACTCTGGCTAAATGTGAGTATCCATTTGGCTTTTTCATTTAAATGTCCTTTTTTGATACACTGATGCACACATGAGGCGCCCCTCTATTGTCTCTCATTTCAGTATTATCTACCGGATAAGTCTGTGAGGAGGAGAGCAGCCGCCATCTGATTACAGTAAATTTACTGAACTACCTTTGATTTGATACCCAAGTTTGGGATCCTCTGTTGGGACTATTTCCATCTATGAACATTTGATTACATGGTTTGCGCAATACATTATATCTTCATCTTTATGATTTTATTAATGTCCTTTATATAAGGTATGCTATTTCTTTATGTAAAGTGTTAAAGCGCCCCCTTATTTCTTGTTGTTATCCTTGAAAAATGTAATGACTTAAAGTGCCCTTGTTTAGCGTAACAGTAAGCCAGAGCTCTGAAGTTGCACTCTCCTGATGTGCGTTAAATTCAATTGCACTCAAGCAAACATGTTTACTTTAAACCTATAATACGTGCACAACTCCCAAGTGGATTTTTCCCTATGTTAAACAACCACTGCACTTAAACACTTTAAACATGTAGATCTCTAGGGGAAACATTTAAATGTTTTAATGAATTAGAGTGATCTTTATTCATTTTGATATATTTTGAATAGGTTCATTAAAGCGGGAAGATCTGAAGAACAAAAGCTGCATAGAAGATCATGCATCAGATGAATTTTTAAAAGAAAATCCATCTCAAGGAGAACATTCTGGAGAAACCTTATCTGAAAAAGGCACTGTAATTTTCCCTACATCATATAAATATGAAGCGACAACAGATTTAAATATGGCGTCTTCTCTTGACAATAATGACGTAACCTGGGAAAATATGCAAGTTTTGGATAAGATAAGAGATAATAATGTCGAAATTAACACAAATCCGTTTTATCCAGGTCATGAAAAATCACAAGAAGAAGCAAAATGCTATACGTGTAATGACTGTAGAGAAGGATTTGCTTCCCAAACTCATCTTATTGTACACCAACAAATACACACAGAGCAAAAAACTTACCCATGCAACGAATTCGGGGAACCATTTGAGTCCAGCCTTTTTTTACATCATAGGCACACGGTGGAGAGACCTCATCAGTGTAATGTTTGTGGGAAGTACTTTAGCTCAAAATGTAATATGAACGCTCATCGGAGAACTCATAGTGGAGTGAAGCCCTATCGCTGTAATGAATGTGGGAGAAAATTTGATTATAAATCTTGTCTTGTGGCGCATCAGAGAATTCACACTGGGGAGAGACCCCACGGCTGTAATATATGCGGCAAACAGTTTGCTGTCAGGTCCTGTTTAGTTCGACACATGAGGGTTCATACTGGAGAAAAACCGCATGTGTGTGTCGAATGTGGCCGATGCTTTTCTCAAACATCTTCTTTAATTAAACATAAGAAAATCCACACGGGAGAAAAGCCGTATGCTTGTCTTGAGTGTGGCAAGCGTTTTACTTTTAAATATAACCTTGCGGCTCATCAAAAAGTACACACGGGATAGAAGTTTGTTTTTTTTCTCCACCCATTAAAAATGTAAAGACTTGTTTACGCTCGATCAGTTGGAAATGAATCCTTAATTTGCCATCATCTCCTGTGGTTGCACAACTCTGGAAGCTGAGGAAAGAGTTTACCCATTCATGCATACATAATACCGTACACGGGAGAAAAGCCGTATGCTTGTCTTGAGTGTGGCAAGCGTTTTACTTTTAAATATAACCTTGCGGCTCATCAAAAAGTACACATGAGATAGAAGCTTTTTTTTCTTCACCCAATAAAAAGGTAAAGACTTGTTTACGCTCAACCAATTGGAAATTAATCCTTAATTTGCCATCATCTCCTGTGGTTGCACAACTCTGCAAACTGAGGAACGAGCTTACCCTTGTATGCATACATAATATCGTACAAGTGACTAAATGACTTTTTTTATATATATACACACACACACACCGCATGCAAATGCATGTTGCTATAATAAAATATACTGAAATATTTTTTGTTGCTCTTGAATATTCTTATGTTAAATGTTATCTGTAATGTATTTGGGTACGGAGAAATTTTCCCTTCTCTCCCAGCTTCTATAAACTGCCATTACCACTATAATTTATTCTCTCCTATGTTTATATATTTTTGTAGAACATACCGGTGCATATTGTATAATTAAATATATTTTACATTTGCTTTATTATTGAAAATGATTTTAGATTTTAACTTTTTTTTTAAAAAAAGGTGGAAATATTTCTTGAGATTTGCATACAAAGGCCACCAATTGTAATTCCCTTGTGAAATTTTTATGAATTTGTACCTATTGCAAATTGTTCGAAAGTCCACAATAACCTTTTATCTAACAGTTTTTATATGTATTTGTGCCATGAAAAATCAGCTACAATACCCTTTATGGGGGCACCAGTATTTCAATTAAACAAACACTTGTGGTTAGATCACATATGATACATTCTTGAAAAGGTAAATGTGTGCAGGCACTAATCAGCAGCTAGCTCACATTAGTGTAGGTTATGTGCATATTCTTTTTCAACAAGGGATAACAAGAGAACGAAGCACATTTGAAAATAGAAGTGAATTTAAAAGTGACTTAAAATGACCGGCTCTGTCTGAATCATGTAAGTTTAATTTTGACTTTCTGGTCCCTTTAAATGTTAATAAAACAATGCATTTTTGTATTAAACGTTTAACACATAGTGAAGATCTCACACAGAATGCAAGATCCCAGTACTTTGAATACAAAATAAAAAATTACAAAATTTTATTCCAAAATAAAAGCCAAGGTAACGAGGGGCTTAACCTTGCCGCATTTGATCTCTGATAGTTTGATAGGGGTAAGGCTCTATCTATTTATAATAGGGTTAAACCAATCAGTACATAGGTTATCCTACATTTAACCCCTTCCATTCCATGTGTGTTGATAATAAATCGAAATTGACATATCAGTCTAATAACACTGTATGTAAAGAAATGTTCACGGTTTCATCACCTAATGGCTCATATTGTATTAAGAATATATTCTATAGCCAAAAGACCCTTATTATGGGGAATATCAGTATAAAGTGTTGTATATCCTGTTGGAAAGACTTAGAGGCAGATTACAAGTGGAGCAGTATTTAACGCTCCCGCTCGCATGCTTACTCCACGCAAGTTTTACAAGTTAAAAAGTAAAATGTTTTGGCTCGGCACTCAAAAAGCCAAACTTAAAATATTGCACGTGTGTTAACATATTCCCCTGTAGAAGTCAATGGAACAAAAAAGTGTGTGTGTGTGTGTGGGGGGGGGGGGGGGGGGACACTTCTCGCAAGCAAACACGATTGCATATTCGCAAATGCGCTAACCTGACATGAAAATATGAATATTTCCCATTCTAATGTTCTTCACATAGCAGAATATTTTCTATTTATTCATAAATACATATTTCTGCATACAGTATATCTGATGGTATTTTTGTACAATATCTCTCTCTCTCTATATATATATATAGATATATATATATATATATATATATACAAATTTAGAGGTAAAGATATATATATCTATGTATAGGAATATCTATTTATAAATACATAGAACATATTCTGCTATGTGCAGAACATTGGCATGTGAAATATTTACAGTAAATACACAGTATAACACTTTATTAAATATGAATATTGCAAAAATATGCTATTTCATGTTTTTATCTACTTAACTGCAAAGGGCTCCAATGCACTTATATATATATATATATATATATATATATATATATATATAACTATATACGTGTACATATTTATGTTTCTATGTGTATATATGTCTGTAAATGTACACACATATAAATACATATATATACATGTACACACATATATACACATATAAATGCACATGTTCACACATATAAATACATATATATACATGTACACACATATATACACATATAAATGCACATGTACATACATATAAATACATATATACACATATAAATGCACATGTACACACATATATACACATATAAATGCACATGTACACACATATATACACATATAAATGCACATGTACACACATATAAATACATATATATACATGTACACACATATATACACATATAAATGCACATGTACACACATATAAATACATATATATACATGTACACACATATATACACATATAAATGCACATGTACACACATATAAATACATATATACACATATAAATACATATATACACATATAAATGCACATGTACACACATATATACACATATAAATGCACATGTACACACATATATACACATATAAATGCACATGTACACACATATATACACATATAAATACATATGTACACACATATAAATACATATGTACACACATATATACAATACACATATAAAAGCACATGTACACACATATAAATACATATATATATACATGTACACACATATATACACATATAAATACATATGTACACACATATAAATACATATATATATACATGTACACACATATATACATATAAATACATATGTACACACATATAAATACATATATATACATGTACACACATATATACACATATTAATACATATGTACACACATATAAATACATATGTACACACATATATACAATACACATATAAATGCACATGTACACACATATATACACATATAAATGCACATGTACACACATATAAACATATATACATACATTCATATACACCTTTAGACATGTATTTGTATGTATCTCTATGTTAAAGCCCTTTGCAGCCTTTTTTTCCTTCTAACACCTGATATCTCATATTGTTAAGCCCTTATAACTTTTTTTTGCAATATTTTCTTTAAATATTTTTTATTAGATTGTGTAATTATGAATGTAACTGTACTTTTCGATGTAATTTTGATGTGTTTTGTGACATTTTTTTGTGTTGCAAAACAGTTAACCAGAGCTCTGAGATTGCGCTATCCCGACACGTGTTAACTTCAATTGCGCTCAAGCGATCGTGTTTACTTTCAACTTGTAATATGAGCATTAAGCCTAACGAGCGCAAACCCCCGTGATAAACCCTGGCTGCAAGAGGACTGTCATAAAATGCATTACTGCTTTTTGGTAGCCAAGGGGTTAAACCATGGGACGGATCTTTCTAAAGTCTGCATGTGATTCCAGTGTTGTTGGTGTCTATATACCCGGGAGCCCGGCTACTGCAATTCTGTCTGCTGAAAAGGATTGTATGACAGTTTAAATGGATAATTTTACCCTTTTTGTAATGTAATCCTATTATATAAAAGGCTAAGTGTGTTTGTCCGAAGCTGTCATGCGCAGTAGAGACAGCATGAGGACAAACACACCTGGCCTTTGAGTCCTACTCCATAGCTGATCTGCGGCAGAAGTGGGCGTGACCAGGCATGAGCGGGGGCGTGACCAGCGTGAGGGGGCGTGGCCAGGCGTGAATGGTCGTGAAGGTGGCATGGCCGGGTGTGAAGGGGGCGTGGCCGGTCGCAGTCGCGAGATATAGAGGGGAGAGAGAGAGAGGGGGGGGGGGAGAGAGAGAGAGAGGAGAGAGAGAGGAGAGAGGGGGGAGAGAGAGAGCTCAAAAGAGAGGGAGAGAGAGCGCAAAAGAGATGGGGGAGAGAGAGAGCTCAAAAGAGAGGTGGAGAGAGAGCGCAAAAGAGATGGGGGGAGAGAGAGAGCAAAAGAGAGGGGGGCGAGAGCGCGAAAAGAGGGGGGCGAGAGCGCTAAGAGAGGGGGAGAGAGAGAGAGCGCAAAAGAGAGGGGGGAGAGAGAGAGCAAAAGAGGGGGAGAGAGAGGGAGCACAAAAGAGAGGGGGGAGAGAGAGACAGCAAAAGAGAGGGGGGAGAGAGCGCCAAAGAGAGGGGGGAGAGAGCGCAAAAGAGAGGGGGAGAGAGAGAGAACAAAAGAGAGGGGGAGAGAGAGAGCAAAAGAGGGGGAGAGAGAGCACAAAAGAGAGGGGAGAGAGAGAGAGGGGAGAGAGAGAGAGAGAGGGGGGGGAGAGAGAGAGGAGGGGGGGAGAGAGAGAGGAGGGGGGGAGAGAGAGGGGGGAGAGTGAGCGCAAAAGAGATGGGGGAGAGAGAGAGAGCTCAAAAGAAAGGGGGAGAGAGAGAGCGCAAAAGAGATGGGGGAGAGAGAGAGCAAAAGAGAGGGGGGAAGAGAGCGCGAAGAGAGGGGGGAGAGAGCGCAAAAGAGAGGGGGAGAGAGAGAGCGCAAAAGAGAGGGGGAGAGAGAGAGAGCAAAAGAGGGGGGAGAGAGAG